>NC_065451.1:119289480-119591163 GCF_917563875.1 Diabrotica virgifera virgifera | reverse complement strand
AGTCCTTGCCAAGGTTATAAGAGAAAAATTAGACAGATATATTAGTGTGCAGGTAGGAGAATATCAAGGTGGTTTTAAGAAAGGAAGATCTACCATCGATCAGATTTTCGTACTAAAGATGTTACAGTGCGGTACCTACGAACAACAGCTAAATATGAAGCTCCTGTTTATAGACTTCAAGCAGGAATATGATACAGTCGTAAGGAAACGCCTTTATCATGCACTTCGGTTAATTGGGATACCGGAGAAGTTGGTCAAACTGGTGAAAATGACACTCGAGAGAACAGAAAATCGAGTAGCACTGTAGGGTAGCCTCTCAGAAAAGTTTAAAGTACGAAGGGGTTTGAAGCAGGGAGACCCTATATCAACTGTCCTTTTCAATTGTGTATTAGAGGCAATATTCAGGGAGAGCGGGATCAGAACGCAAGGTACGATCCATGATAGAAGAACTCAGGTACTTGCATATGCAGACGACATAGTATTGATAACAAGAACAAAAAGAGAACTGCTAAGAGTATTTAACCTTTTTGAAAGAAAAGCTAAGCAGTACGGTCTGAAAATTAACGAACACAAAACAAAATTTATGGAAATGGGAGATACACTAAATGAAGAACAGGTTTTGAAAATTAGAATAGATAACGATGGAAAAGAATATTGTTTCGAGAAAGTAAAAGAATTTGAATACCTAGGGGTCACTGTAACAGAGAAAGGAGATGAAGTTCCAGAAATTGAAAAAAGAATTGCGAAGGGAAGACGAGCAGTTGGAGCATTGAGCATACTTTTAAAAAGTAGTCTTATCTCAAGAGCAGCAAAATTGCGGTTATATAGTACGGTGATACAACCTACAGTACTGTATAGTAGTGAATGTTGGGTTCTGAATAAGAGAGAAGAAAATGCATTGGAAAGATGGGAACGGAGTGTGCTGAGAAAGATTTTCGGTGGTGTGAAAGTGGGAGAGAACGAATGGAGAAGACGGACGAATGCGGAACTTCAAGAACTGTTTATGAAACCAGTAATCAGCCGTATGGTAAAAACTAGAAGACTTCGCTGGCTAGGACATGTGGAAAGGATGTCAGGGGACCGATGGGCGAAGAGTATATTGTTAAGAGGTGAGGGAAGAAGAAGGAGGGGTCGACCGCGGAAAAAGTGGCTGGAAGCAGCCAAAGAGGATCTACAAAGAGCAGGCGTTGTAAACTGGAAGACAGCTGCCCTGGACAGAGTAAAGTGGAGAAAGACAGTTGAAAAATTTCAAGCTATGGGCCCCTGAGGCCTGCAGCGCTATTATATATATTTTTACGTAAGGAATCCAAATCTGTAATCCATGTTGATTAACCTCGTTTAGGCTTTTGCAGCCTCTTCAAGGGGCAGATTTCCCCCTTTTTTGCGGGGGTGTTTTAGAAATATTAAGCGTCTTGGGTGCGATTTTTAAGGTTGACAAGTTGGTTTGTTGTCCGGACGAGTGGACTGGGATTTTTTTATCTAGAGGGGTACGATATGCCATTTAGATTTTGTGGTTTTTGTTTTTATTTTGTTGTGCTGTGCTGCTACTAATGTACAAGTTCATTTTATTTTTTGAGGAACGGCTCTTGGATTCAGCATTGGGAGTGTAGACTTATTATTGTTTACGATAAAATAGGGGTATTGTTTCTAGGGGGTCCCGGTGAATTCGTAACTGTTTTAATCCCCCATCCTAATTACAGGCCAATTGGTAACTCTAAACCTCTCAGGTAATTTTTCGGTAACCGATCAACTACCGGTGAATTCGTAACTAAATAAAGGTAAATATAATCTTTTAGACTTGAAATAAACATATGGAAAATCCCTATGCTTTTAAATTATCAGATGGATTTAAATAATTTATCATTGCTAAACATCTAAAAATATTAAATTTACAATTACTTGATGAAAACCAAGCTCGTGTAAGCTATACTTGATGGAAATAATATTTATAACACGTGTTAATGAAACACTATAATATTGATTCAATTATTTTATTAGGATATTTCGATTTTTGCTATTTTTTATAGGTACATATAATACAAATATAATGTTTTTAAGCAAACCAAGAAACATTCGGTTTAGATCTAAGGTATTAGATTTAATCAATGGTTTCGAATTCACTTGAAGAAAGTTTATGGTTGAGAGGTCAGGTAATAAAAAAGTTACGAATTGGCCGGAGTACATTTTGATTTGAAAATTTTTGTCATTAAAAGTTACGAGTTGGCGCGTGTCCGTTTCTAGGACGTTCCAATACTCATACTCATCAGGAAGTTCGTTGCCTGCTAAGTCTAGAAGTTTAGCAGGCGAGAAGGGAACTTTTGTTGCTGGGTTTCTGGTGAGTATTTGTCCTCTGCGATCAACTCTGGTCTTTAAAACTTCCTTAGCTCTGATGTTAGTGCTGTTTATCGTTCTTAGGACGTATCTTTTGCTAAGGTCTCTTATTCTATCCCGAATTGAGGGTATATTTGCGAGTTGGTATATTTCTGCCGATGGGTAGTCATATCCCACGCCCATTATCCTTCTTAGAATTTTTCTCTCCGTAGCTAAGACCGAGTGCATATGTCTCGGGCTCAGTGTAGAGTAAAGGACAGCCCTGTAGTCGATAAGCGGTATTACATACGTTTTGTATGTGTGTAGGAGAGTAGCCCTGCTTGTACCCCCTCTTCCCATTAGACACTTCAGTAGATTGGCTCTGTTTCTTACTCTGTTTAGAGTGTTTTTCACGTCTCTATCCCAATTGAGTGTCTTTGATAATTCGACACCCAAATAGGTTACAGACGGGGAGAAAACGAGCATTTCACCGTTGAGTCTAATGTGATTATTTTGTTCGAGGGGGACAGCGTTGTTCTTTGGGTTTCTAAAAAGAATTAGCTGAGTTTTTGCTGGGTTTAGGGTAACTCTCCATTTGTTACACCACTCGACAGTTCTGTCGAGCTGTGCTTGTGCTTTGTCGAATACCGAGCTTTCCCCTCTCTTACGCAGAGGTGGGCCAGTGGTGATTAGGGCTGTGTCATCGGCGAATAGCAAGATACTTTCTGTTGGATTTATAGGGCTAGAAAGGTCGCTGTAAGGTACCTTGTGGCACTCCTGCTTGAGGTGTGAATGATTCTGAGAGGTGGTTTGCAACTTTTACCCGAACAGTACGAGCAGTTAGATAGGAATTTATTATTCTCAGGAATGGAATGGGCACAGCAGCACGGTGTAGTTTTTGGCTAAGTCCAGCATGCCAAACTTGATCGAATGCCTGTTACGGTTGAAAGGTCTTTTTCTCAAAGTTCTTGTATAATTCATAATGAATATCAAATTTTGATAAGATGTATAACAAGTTGTATACCTATTAGGCCTTATTTAACATTTAAATAGTAACGGAAATAGTAAATACTATATTTTATTTTGATTGGGCTAAGTTCAAGGTTTCTGTCAGGTGCGAAATAGATAATTAATTTTGAGGCTGGTCTTCGTTGATAGCTTGAAGTAAAAGCATGGTTTTTTAAGTAAACCGATCAGACTTCGATCAAGATGTGCATATATTATCACAAATTATATTTTGGATTATTCTAAAGATTACATCAGTTTGTGGAACATCGTATGGACTTAGTTTTCCGATTCCTTGTTGGAGATTATAGAATCTAGTTTCTGTGAAAGCCTTCGTTAGCCATACATTTTTTGTACGAAGAAAAAACCACGTGTTTCCACCGAATAGATTTTCCTGAATTTTGTATAGAGGCTGTGAATTATATGTATTTTAAATATTAGTTGGAGACCTTTGTCCGCTGAAGTCGTATATTTATTCCGATTTGATGTTTGCCGAAATGCAGTAATGAGTTGTTGGATGCAACTTTTTCTATTGGTTGTTTGTAAGAATGTTGATGGTGTGAAGACGTTCAAGTTTTGGAACTAAAGGTTAGTGAAATTATTTACATCACTACTTTCGCGTAGAAAAGACTATTCTTTTGTTTGTTTTTTTTATTTGAGAGACACTTCAACATCTCACTAGTCAATCTGTTCCTAAGATAGATAATATTTTATTACTTCATTAAAGTCATAATAAAATTATTATTCAACAGTTTTATTTTAAAATAATGTAAAGAGCTCTTAGGGAATTTAGGTACTTTAGTTGAAACCTCTTCGAGGTGACTTTTTAGCAAGTGTTTTTCTCTTTCATTTCAAACATTGTAACGATATACTTATTATATTGATGTTTATAATAAATAATATTTGTTTTGGTAATAAAGTTATATGTATTTACTATTTAATTTATAATTCTCACATATTTTTGCTGGCGCCCTGTAATTAGATATTCCTAAAATCTACTTTGAATAAATCATTTTAGGCCAGACTAAAATGATTCCTTCTTATGTTTTCTAACACACCCCAGAGAAGTCTCAAATCTCTATGGTCTGACTTTTATTTGTTTGTTTTCTTTAAATTAACTATAGCTGTTACAGAGAAAGCGTCTTTCTTGGTAACAATATATTTTGTCGCCTTTCAACTTGGGGCCCGATTTTGTACTTTTTTGCCGGTCAGACATTTCTTTTGTTGTTCTTTTTATTTTTTGTGCTGTATAATTTTTAGTGCTAGCCTGTTTTGGTTTTCTTCGGTGTTTGCTAAATATTTATGTGTACACTAATTGATGTTAATTACTAGTTAATTGATTAATGTTAATTGACTGGTTTATTGAAGTAAATTAATGTTGTTTCTAATGGTTGATTCTTTTATACAGATTGTCCTTGCTAATTAGTATTATTGTTTTTGATCATTAAACTAACTTAAAATAATTTCTCATTTTGCTAATTTTTCTTATATAAGTATTATTAATTTCGATCATTGAACTAACTTAAAATAATTTTCTTATTTTGCTAATTTTTCTTATACAGATTGTCTCGTATATGATTATAAATTGATCATAGGTTTAGTCTCTGATATTTTTTTTTATATTGGATAATAAAACCTGATATAGTTTAGTAACATTTTTGTTTGAGAATACATAGGGAGTTCATTTTAGGAATTAAGGTTGTTTGTTGTTTTATTTTTTTTTTGTTTTGGACAGTTTTGAACTATCTATTTGGTTAGGTATTGATTTTGCAAGTATATGTGAGAGTTAAATAGTTTTGAACAATGGAAATATATTAAATTTTTTTTGTCGAGTTTTTAATGAAGATGCTTTTACTTTTATGATGTAATGTTGGAATTTTAAGTAAGTATAGTAAAGAATAGGTGAATTGTAGATACTTCTTTTGAACCAACGGATTTTTGTTGATCTGTGTTATTTTCTGAGTGTTAATACTAGTATCTGAAATAAAGTTTATTGATAGTATGGCTCCGTCCAGATTTAAAGTTGAACATTTGCTTCCTGAAGAATTAGACTATGAGTTAAAAGTTAGAGGACTTGAGATACCATCTACTGTTGAGTTAAAAATGTCGACTTTGGGGGGAGTAATACATCAAGAAGTTACTAATAGGAGTGTCTTAGATACAACTGTTATGATGGACTTTAAGCAAGAGGAAGCCGCTATTCAGTCCACTCGTCTAGATTTAAAAGCAAATATTGATGCTTTTTCTGGAAATACTAGCTCCAATAGTTATGCAAAACTCTTATCTAGGATTTCACATGTAACAGGTCGTATTTTAAGGTTAATTTGTCAGAGTGAAGAAGAAGAAGAAATGAAGAAATCTAAATGGTTAAATGAAGTTTTTAGTTTAGAAGGTGTTTTGGTTGAAAAAACTGATAGTGAGGTACCTTTGGCTCAGTCTTCTCCGATTCCTAGAGTTAGTCAGAATCTTACCAGTCAAAAATCTTTTCCTGTGCATAAGTTGGGACTGTCTTTTTCAGGGGATGAGAAGAGTGAATCTGTGATTGACTTCTTGGAACGCCTGGAATGTCTTTGTGCATCAAGGGATATAAGTGAGACACAACTTTTCTTGTCTGCTGGTGATTTATTTGTTGGCTCAGCTTTTGTATGGTACAAGAATAATAAGTCTTTATTTCAGTCTTGGTCAGATTTAGTTCGAAATCTTAAGTCAAATTATCTGCCTTATGACTACCAGGATCACATTTTGGTTGAAATTAAGAACCGAAGACAAAAAGTAAATGAACCAGTCACCATTTTCATTAATGCTGTTCAAAATTTATGTCATAGATTGGAGACACCTTTAGAGGAAAATCAGATTGTTAGATTTATTCGTAAGAATTTGCTGCCAGAATATATCCAATCGTTGTCACTACTGGATATTAATACTGTTAGTGAGTTAACTGATAAATGTAGGCGTTTGGAAGAAGCTCAAGTTTGGATGAAAGCTTCATCGACTGTTCCTACCGATCCTATTCAAAGAGAAAATTCTCAGTTCTCTCGTTACACTGCTTCTACCTCTCGCAATCAAACTTCAAAGAACTTTATGAATGTTTCTGCTCTTAGTTCAGACATTGTTTGTTGGAATTGTAAAGGAAGTGGTCATATGGCTTCTGGTTGTTCGGCTCCTAGACGGATGTTTTGTTATGGATGTGGTCTTTCTGGTGTCATTCGTTCTCATTGTGTGAACTGTTCAAAAAACTTCAAAAAGGAGGAAATTGTGAGTTCCGGCAGTTCTCCTCACGAAACAACAGGAATCGAAGTTACCACACCAAAACAAGGCAAAGGAAAGCAACGAAGGAACAATCAAAAATCCAAAGGAAATCCAGGCCCATCTCATCAATAGGATTTTCCAGACTTAAGAATAAGTTAGGTTCATCTAGTCAGTGTCCTGTTATGAATAGTTTAAATAGTGTTAGTAATGATAGTTCAGATTACGTTAGGACAGAAAATTTAGTCGAAAGTAGTAGTAGGTCTTCTTGTGAATGGAAAAATTGGTTGAAAATTGTGAAGAATTTTGTGAAGTATGGTATCCTTTCATACCAACCAAACATAGATTCTATTGGTTTCGGTGACGCGTTAGATAATAGAGTATATTTGCCTTTGTCAATGTTAGATGGTCATTTTAAAGGATTAGTTGATTCAGGTTCAAATATTTCAGTCATTGGTGGGAAGTTTATTAATTTAGTTCAGGATTCTAGTTTGACTTTTAGCCCTGTAAAAGATCTATCTGTTTCTACTGCTGATGGACAGATTCAAGAAGTCTTAGGTTGTGTAGACATTTTAGTAACTTTTTCCGGTAAAAGTAAAATTGTAAAATTTTTTATGATTTCCTCTGTCAAGCATGATTTAATTTTAGGAATGGACTTTTTAAATCAATTTAAGGTTAGTATAGATTTCTCAAGGAAGAATTGTGAAATGTCATCACTATCTTTATGTATTGTGAACACTATTCAAGATTTTGGTTGCTTGAATAAGAGTCAAAAGGAACAACTTGATCATATTGTAAATTTGTTTAAAGAAATTGGTTCTCATGATCGATTAGGGAGAACTTCACTTTTGGAACACTATATTGATACTGGTGATTCCCCTCCTTTTAAGCAGAGACAATATCCTTTATCTCATGCTATGCAAGAACATCTGTTGAAAGAACTCGATCATATGTTAAAGTTGGGAATTATTGAAGAGAGTAAATCATCATACGCTTCTCCTATTTGGCTTGTTAAAAAATCTGATGATACATACCGTATTTGTTTTGATGGTAGAAAACTAAATTCAGTCACTGTTAACAAAGATGCCTTCCCACTACCTTTGATTGACACTATTCTGTCTAAACTTCGTGATGCTCGTTATATTTCGTCTATTGACTTGAAAAATGCTTTTTTTCAAATTCCATTGGAAGAAAGTTCAAAAGCTAAGACGGCTTTTGCTGTTCATGGTAAAGGACTGTACCAATTTCGTGTTATGCCCTTTGGTCTTGTGTCCGCACCCCAAACCATGTGTCGTTTGATGGACTTAGTACTAGGTCCCGCATTTGATGAATATGTTTTTTGGTATCTGGATGATATTGTGATCGTTACGCCCACTTTTGAGACTCATCTTGAAATCTTAAAGAAAGTTTTTGAAAGATTGAAAGAAGCGAACTTGACAGTTAATCTATTAAAGTGTAAGTTTTGTCGTCCTTCTTTAAAATATTTAGGATATGTTGTAGATCAGTTTGGACTCAGAACTGATCCAGATAAGGTTTCTACGATATGTGATTTCCCTGTTCCCAGGACTACTACTCAAGTGAGACGTTTCTTAGGAATGACTAATTATTATCGTCGTTTTTTAGTTAATTATGCAACTTTAGCAACCCCTATTTCTAATCTGTTGCGTGATAGGAAAAAAGGTCAGAATATTGTTTGGAATGCAGACGCTCAAATGTCCTTCGAGCAAATTAAAGTAGCTTTAACTACTGCCCCTGTGCTAAGTAGTCCTGATTTTACTAAAACTTTCTATCTCATGTGTGATGCTAGTAATGTAGGAACGGGATGTGTATTGTTCCAGATTGAGGATGGTTTGGAACACCCTATTGCTTATATGAGTAAGAAGTTCAACAAAAATGAACAAAAATTTTCAACCACTGAGAAAGAATTATTAGCTATTTTGCATGGAGTAGAACACTTTAGGTACTATTTGGATGGTCGTTTTTTCTATGCTGTGACCGATCACTCAGCACTAGTTTGGCTTAAAAATTTGAAGACACCTTCTTCTAGGTTAGCTCGTTGGATTATTCGTCTGTCCGCTTTTGATTTTGAAGTTGTTCATCGTAAAGCTTCTGGTACTGTTGTAGCTGATGCATTGTCTAGAGTTCATGATGTCAATCTATTGGATTTGTCACAATTGAAAATTGACAAATGGTACCGTCAGATGATCAGTAATGTTATAGAGGATTCAGATAAATACCCTACTTTATAAGGTTGAAAATGGCCTTCTGTACAAACATCTTTTTAATCGCTTTGATCTTCTTTCTTCTCAGTCCAACTGGAAAATAGTTGTACCAAATGCCCATCGTTCTGAAGTCATTTCTCAATTTCATGATGATCCTACTGCAAGTCATCTTGGCGTATATAAAACTTTAGCTCGTGTATCAGAGTTGTATTATTGGCCTAAGATGCGAAAAACTATTCACAATTATGTTCGTAAATGTCAAGTATGTGCTGCTTGTAAACCTTCAAATCTCCCTCAAGCTGGTTTGATGGGTTCGTATAGAAATATTAATCATCCATTTCAGATGGTGTCATGTGATCTGTTAGGTCCTTATCCTCGTTCTAAAAATGGTAACTCATTCGTGTTTGTTATTGTGGATTGGTTTCGAAATTTTCATTAGTTCAGCCTTTGTCTAAAGCTACTTCAAGAGCTGTATGTAGATTTTTAGAGAATCATGTTTTTCTTATTTTTGGAGTTCCACAAATTGTGTGTTGTGATAATGGTAAGCAATTTACCTCTACCATGTTTAAGAATCTTATGTCTAAGTATTCTGTTCAGAAAATTTTTTATAATGCGAATTTCCATCCCCAAGTTAATCACACAGAACGTGTAAACAAGTCCATCGTTACTGCTATACGTTCGTATTGTCACGAAAATCATCGTACTTGGGATGAAAACATACATCAGATAGATCAAGCTATTCGCCTATCCAAGCATGAAATAACCGGACAAACACCATCATTTTTGGTTTTTGCTCGTCAAGTTCCAATAAGTGGAGACTTTTATGGTAAAATTCATGAAAACGCTGATAATCTATGGTCAGTTGAAAGTAAGATTCATCGTTTGGAAGATACTCAAGTCATGCCAAAGATTTTTGAAGATGTCAGAAAACGTATCAAGAACTCGTATGTAAAGTCTAAAGCTCGTTATGATTTGCGAAAAAGGAATATTCAGTTTCATGTTGGAGATGCTGTTTGGAAGAAGAATTTCCAAAAGTCCGACAAAAGTAATTATACTGCAGCTAAATTGTTGCCAAAGTATGTTCCTTGTGTAATAACTCGGGTTATTAGTCCATTAGTATATGAGCTTAAATCGCGAGATGGAACACATCTGGGTAGATGGCATATTTCTACTTTGCGCCCAGATACTACGGGTTTTGATGACTCTGATAGTTCTGTGCATGATGGTGATAACAATGATGATAAATATGATGAGTCTTCTGACTCCTCTGTTTAGTAATAGAGTTATTGTCTTGTAAATGGTACACATTTTTCCATTTAGGTTGAATTTGTGAACCTTTATTTTTGAGTGGTTATTTTGTTTTTGTCTTTGTTGAATATATGTATTTCACTTTGTTAATTACTAATACAAACCGGATACAATGAAAGTTTAGTATGTGTTGATGTAGTTTCTATTGAAATAAGTAGTTAATGATAAGTATTATGACAAGCTTAGAACTTAGGTGTCCGTAATTTTTCAGTTCTCTTTCTATTCTGGTTTTTGTTGTTCTTTTAATTACTTACTTCTTAAGTTAATAGTTACAACTTCCATTCGTTAAGAGAATACTGAAGTCATTTTGTTGTTGCGGTCAAGTTCACGACAGTATAGTTTGGTAAAGCTGTTGAGCTTAGTCATAATTCTAATGTTAGTTTTGTTCAAACGATAAATGGTTGATTTTATGTATCCCATTTAGTTAGTTGGTGCAAAGGAATTATATTCATAATTTTGATTTACTTTCTATAGGGAATAAATTCTATAATTTACTAGGGTTTAGTTGGGAGTACTTGGATTTGTCCTAAATTCTAGATTTGTACGTGAATTTTGTTTTGAGTACAAAGTGAATGATGTTTCTTTTGTTTGCGAAGTTCATACTGGAGTGTTGTCGGATTTTCTTTCATATGAATAGTGTATAGTGTGAGGTTTGAGTTCAGAGCCACGGCGCAATTTACATCCTGCGAGGCCGCTCTCAAAACTATCCATCGATGGATGATACTGATAGCTCTTCAGGATAGTTCTGATCTTCAAAAGTTACGGATTTCGTAGTTAGGGATATTACTAAATATTCGTATCGTATGCCTTACTTTTTTGTTTAGATCAGGTAATCAGATTTGAAAGTGATCTGAAGCACGATGCTGTATGGATGAGCGAATGATTGTAGATGAATCTGTATTGCGGGCCCGAATAAAAGGTGTGTGTTAGGAGAAATGTACGAGTATCTGCAACAGAGAGCTCAATTCTTTTGATTGGTTGGCCTAAATTTTGGTATTTGGCAATATAGAACCTTTAGTTGAAATATATTTTTTTTGTTTTTGTTGCTTGTCACGATTTCTTACGAAAGGAAGAGATCTCATTAATAAATATGTGGTTCATTATTGTCTACATCAATGAGTGAATTTTTTTTTCGTTATTTTGGTTGGTAGGAAAGAGAAAAAAACACCCTTTCGAGTTTTTTTTGCACGGTTTTTGGGGGAGTTGTTACGGTTGAAAGGTCTTTTTCTCAAAGTTCTTGTATAATTCATAATGAATATCAAATTTTGATAAGATGTATAACAAGTTGTATACCTATTAGGCCTTATTTAACATTTAAATAGTAACGGAAATAGTAAATACTATATTTTATTTTGATTGGGCTAAGTTCAAGGTTTCTGTCAGGTGCGAAATAGATAATTAATTTTGAGGCTGGTCTTCGTTGATAGCTTGAAGTAAAAGCATGGTTTTTTAAGTAAACCGATCAGACTTCGATCAAGATGTGCATATATTATCACAAATTATATTTTGGATTATTCTAAAGATTACATCAGTTTGTGGAACATCGTATGGACTTAGTTTTCCGATTCCTTGTTGGAGATTATAGAATCTAGTTTCTGTGAAAGCCTTCGTTAGCCATACATTTTTTGTACGAAGAAAAAACCACGTGTTTCCACCGAATAGATTTTCCTGAATTTTGTATAGAGGCTGTGAATTATATGTATTTTAAATATTAGTTGGAGACCTTTGTCCGCTGAAGTCGGATATTTATTCCGATTTGATGTTTGCCGAAATGCAGTAATGAAGTTGTTGGATGCAACTTTTTCTATTGGTTGTTTGTAAAAATGTTGATGGTGTGAAGACGTTCAAGTTTTGGAACTAAAGGTTAGTGAAATTATTTACATCACTACTTTCGCGTAGAAAAGACTATTCTTTTGTTTGTTTTTTTTATTTGAGAGACACTTCAACATCTCACTAGTCAATCTGTTCCTAAGATAGATAATATTTTATTACTTCATTAAAGTCATAATAAAATTATTATTCAACAGTTTTATTTTAAAATAATGTAAAGAGCTCTTAGGGAATTTAGGTACTTTAGTTGAAACCTCTTCGAGGTGACTTTTTAGCAAGTGTTTTTCTCTTTCATTTCAAACATTGTAACGATATACCTATTATATTGATGTTTATAATAAATAATATTTGTTTTGGTAATAAAGTTATATGTATTTACTATTTAATTTATAATTCTCACATATTTTTGCTGGCGCCCTGTAATTAGATATTCCTAAAATCTACTTTGAATAAATCATTTTAGGCCAGACTAAAATGATTCCTTCTTATGTTTTCTAACCCACCCCAGAGAAGTCTCAAATCTCTATGGTCTGACTTTTATTTGTTTGTTTTCTTTAAATTAACTATAGCTGTTACAGAGAAAGCGTCTTTCTTGGTAACATGCCTTCTGGACATCTAAAAAGATGCCGATTGCTAGTCTGCCGCGTTCATTCATTGCCTGAGAAGTAAAAGTTGTTGCTTCTATCAATGCATTTCGTGTGGAATGACTAGCTCTGAATCCAAATTGAAAACTTGGTATGATGTTATGGTTTTCTAGGTGTTCTACGAGCCTTTCCTTTAGGAGCCTCTCGTAGATCTTGCCTAGAGTGTTTAGAAGTGAGATTGGTCTATAGGATTCAGCGCTAGTAGTGGGTTTCCCTGGTTTAGGGATCATGATTGTGTTAGAAATTTTCCAAGGATTAGGAAAATATTCTAACAGAAGACATGCATTGATTATTCTAGTTAGAAGCGGGAATATTTCATCTGGAAGTTGTTTAAGGCATCTCTTGTGTATGCCATCAGGGCCAGGAGCTGTGTTTTTGCCGTGGCTACACAGTCTTCTGACGGTTTCTACGTCTGTTGGCCACTATCTGGTGATAGTTGGGCCCTACTATGGGGGCTGGAGTGTCCAGAATTTGTTGTATATTCTGCTCTGTCTCTATTCGGAATTGTTGCTCGAAATTTTGATTCTCTGGGGTTATGAATGTATTTTGAAGATTTATTTTGAAAACTTCGGCTTTGTCTTGAGGATTTGACAGAATTTGATTATTTTCAACGAGGTGACAATCTTTTTTGATTTTGTGTCTTGTTAGGATTTTAAATTTATTCCAGAATTTACCACCGTCTCGATAATCCAATCCGGAGGTCGCCTCCCGCCAAAGTCGATCTTTGTGGGCGTTGACCTCTCTTCTGATTGCTGCCGAGAGTCGGTTGTATTCGGTTTTGATGATTGGAAGGCGGAATCTTTTATACTCTCTGAGTAGGCGGCGCTTGTCTTTGATTTTAGCGAGGATTGGTTGCGGAAGAGTTGGAGTATAGATATTATATTTTGTTTCTGGAATTGCACGATTGGACGCTTCTTGTAGAAGATTTTCGATTTGTGCGATTTTTATATCAATTTCACGAATTGAAATGGTGTTACCTAACTGAGGAATGTTTTGAGAGACGTGTTCTCGGAATAGTTCCCAATTGGCCTTTCTGTAATCTCTTTTATATATGGAGGGCTCAGAAGCCAATCAGGTTAAGTCACTAAATATAAAATCTGAGAAAATTGACTTGTTTCAAAACTTGTTGTAAGAAAATAACGACTCCCATATAAGTACTAATAATAATTTTTATTGAAATGTAACATACTGATAAACTTAAATATAAGAAAAGTTAATGAAAATGAAAAGCGTTTTTCTTTTTTAATGCGTTTACACAAGGAAAAAATGACTTATGCTAAGTGTCCACTGAACTAAAAAATAAAATAACGGGAAAACAATTATTAGTCTATGTAATTATCCGAATCGTCACTGTCGTTATTAGCCTCAAGTTGGCCGATCACTGAAGTTGAAGCTCGAGGATTATTCCTTTGTATTACTGACAAATTTTTATAAAATGTGTGGTAGTGCGGTGGAATGTAAGGAAGCAAATCAAACATGTGTTTTTTTTTAAGTCTTTGACAGGTCTGCGATTTGGGTAGAGTTGCTCCTGAACAATATTAAATAACTTAGGTGGTCTTCCAGTTCCGGCCTTTTTTGCAATATTGATCTCGTTAAATGGAAAATCTTCTTGCAGTGTTTCTTTATAGAAAATAGATTCCGGTTTATTTTTGTAATATCTGAGCCATTTTATGTTCAACCAATTAACTTTCCCCCCTGTATTATCAATTTTTCTATTAATGATGCTGTTTTCCAATATTCTTGTCGAAAGAAATTCTTCACGTTTCATTTCAATTATTTGAAATGCATTAGTTTTCTTAGCAGTGGCAACTAAATTAATCCAATCTTCAGGACCATAAATAAACTCTTTTTTCTTTGCCTTTGACTCAATAACCCAAAAATCTGCATCATTCGGAAGGTAGCTATGACCTGAGGTGAGAAATTTATGGTCAATTGAAGTAGCGTTCATTTCTGGGTCTTGTGCGAGTTTGAGAAGTGACAGACTTAGTTTAATATTGCAGTTCTGGCCTGTACAACAGTCCGAATACAAAATGATACTATCACAATTTCTTGCATTCATTTTTAAATGTTTTGTCAGGCAGGTGGCAACTTCTTGTGAACCTCGCGATCCCTCTGTTTCGTCCCACATAAACATGTATCCCTTATTGTCGTTGAAACTATGAATTCCCAAATTATAAACATATAAATTCATCTTATAATAAGCAACAGATGTGCTTAGTTTGGGAAAAGGTAAAGCTTTTTGTAGATCGAATGTAAGAACATAGATGTTTTCATTAGCTAAATTTTTATCTTTGTTAAGCGAATCTCTCGCTAGTTTTGCCTTTCTGAGATGAATTTCTTTATCGGTTTTTGCTTTATGTATATCTTCTTCATTATTCCCAAATCTGATGGTATTTTGCAAAGAATCACATAACTGGCAGGTATCTTTAGATGGAGGTTTGAAGTGCAGATTAAAATTTGAAGAGAAAACATGATAGTACATTTTTTCTTTAACCGATTCTGAACCTTCCTATTCACATTTCTCTTTATAAAGTTGATACATCTTTCTAATATTTAAATCTGGATTTAAATATTTTCTATCTGGAGCATCACAAAGAGTATAGTGGCTCTTGTAGCAAGGAAATGATTTGATGTGTTCCTTGACTTTCGTGACGTCTATTTTATTGGTTGGTTCTTTGTGACCTCTTTTGTCTATGCAAGAAGCTGGCGTTGTACTACAAGACAGTTTATAGATACGCCCCTCACTCACTTGAAAGGTATCTTTAAAAAATTTCTTACACACACGAATGGACAAGTCTGTAGTAGTTAAATAATATTTTACTGATTTTAATCTTGGCGCTTTTGATCCATTTCTGACGCGACGTTTTTGAACAGAGCTGTTATGAATCAGTCCACGAAGATAAATGTTCTGCTTTGTATTGTCAGCTAACTTGTAAAATGAGTCAAAAATGAGTTGTCGTTCTTCGAGTGTTATATTAGAAGAACAAAGTCGTCTACATTTACAATCAACATTTTTAAACGATTTGCCAGGTATGTTCTTCCGGTTTCTGTTCACGTAAGCTTTTCCACTATACCGTCGAACTGCGTTGACTGTCCGTCTCCATTCTGTTGGATTCCTTTTTCGCTTTCTCCCTCTTGTCGGAGATTCTACCATAACACCCCCTTCATTTTCAATCACAATATTTTCTGCCCCAAGATCGTCGGCAGGTAAACTGGAACCATCTGAAACAAATGTCAGTGGTCAAAGCGTGTAAGTCAAAATCATTTTTTTTTCTTTGAATTTGATGCAATTTCAGTCACAATAATCATAAAAAGGATTGTTTTGTGTTCATCTTTAGTAATAATTTTAACATTTAATCTATTGTTAGCAGAAAAAGCATAAAATACATTTTCGTAAGAAATTATTCCCGCCTTTTTAGGTTAAAAGTTACTTACTTGAATCAGATGAACTATTTCCACTGTTAGGCACATATTCTGATCCACTATCCGAGTAAGGATCATTTTCTTCAAGTTCTAATGAAAAATCAACGGTATTTTCACTCATTTTTACCGATAACAATCGTGAAATAAATCTCAAATCAAACTGTGACACGCCGAGATGACTTACACTAATTGACTTCCGATAATTTTTCAGTTTATTTCTGACGCTAAACAAAGTACCGCCATCTGTTGGTTTTACTGTCAAGCATTGACTTAGGCGTTTTGTCTGTAGAAAGTTTTAGCTGTAAGAAGGAATCTTCGACACGTAACTCAATTTTTAGCGGAAAGTGACTTACACTGATTGGCTTCTGAGCCCTCCATATGTGAGTGAGTTTAGGTGGAGGGGTGCATAGTCCTGTTTTGACTAGTAATGGGACGTGATCTGATGTAATTAAGTCACCTATGAAACATTCATCGTCGAACCTGTTCACAATGCTTTCTGTGCACAATATGTGGTCGACAATGGACATTCCCATGTGGCTCCAAAACGTTACTTTAGTGTTGGCAGGGCCGGCCCGTCCATATAGGCGAACTAGGCGGCCGCCTAGGGCGCAAAATCCGCCTAGGGCGCAAAATTAGGGACGTAGTACTTTCTCATGTAGTAGTTGTGTAACTCGCAGAGACAGAAAAATCACTGGGTAATGAAAGGTGAAGGATATTTTATTTTAGTTGTCTTATAAAATAAGAAAACGCAAAACTATAACTTAACGTTAACATTAATTACTCGTTTTGGCAACCTCGCTGAGCGTAAGCCTACTTAGTGGCGCAGTGGTCGCGGCAACCCCACACTCTTCACTTCAGTCAAGCCAGCAGTCATAGCGTGAACGTGAACAGAATAAGAGTACTAGTCTGTCATTAGGGCGCTGCGTGTTATGCATTTTCACTTTTCAGTTTAGTGTAGTAGTGCAGTGTTGTTGACTTTGTTTGTGCATTGATTGACAGTAGTAGTAGTTGTTAATTTACGATAACAAAACTGCAAAAGGAAGTTTGAATTAACAAGTAAGTAGCTTATACTCTTCATATTTATAATTTTTTTCAGTCATCATATCATATAGGCCATTGTCATATTGTTGTTGTATATAGGCCTAAATCAAATCAAAATTGAGATTGTTTAATTATCATAACTTAAAGAAAACCCCTTGTGAACACTTGCCTCTGTTTCGCCTACGATGCCGATGTGATTGATTAGGAACTGGCTGCTGAGTGCTGGTCATGCTGGCTGCTGTTCTGGGATTTGGGCGAACTGAGTGGTTGTTTAATTTATTTAATATTACACAATATGAATGTTGAATGAATTATTAGTTTTGAAATCCACCTGGACATTTCTAATTTTGCTTCCAAATATTTATCAAAACAAATTATTTTTTGTTGAAAACAGTATAACTTGACTTTTTAAGCAAGAATGACCATTGGATTTTTTTGTAAAATTTTTTAACTTCTAATTTCTATCAAATTGATTTCAAAATTAGGCCTACTTTAAATGTATTTATAAATAATATTAAAATAATAGGCTATTAATGTAATTTTATTTAAGAGAAGTCCTTGCTTCTTGGGGGTGTAATCCTAATTTCATATCTTGAGTAAAGACATTCAAAATTTTTTCATTTTTTCAAAATGAAGTTAGCTTAATCCAATCATTGTTTTCTTTCCAGATATGATGTCAGGAAAACACTCGGGCTCTTGGTTTAAGAAAAGAAGACAGGAAAGAGAGGAGTCAGCAAAAAAAGCTAAAGGGTCTTTTGAAAAATATTTAATTAAACCAAATGACACAACTCTTAGGGAGGAAAGTTATAATGAATCACCTTCCACCTCTGGAAAAACCAACCAGCTCCTACCTCAAGAATATGCTACAGAGAAAACAGATACTGAATCACCTTCTACTTCTGGGGGAATCATCCAGATCCAACCTCAAGAATGTCCTAGGAGGATAACAGCTATTGAACCGCCATCTACTTCTGCAGAAAACAACGAACGTCAACTGCAAGAATTTCAAAATAATTTCGTTGAAATGGACGTTGACGTTACAGATAATGCAGTGGAATTACTGCCGGAAAATTCAATCTCACCCAAAGTTACGCTTGATTATGCTGATCCAGCGTCTTGGGACACTCTAAATATTAATCGCCAAACTTTACGAACCATTTTAGTAGAGCATGGACCTGACCAAGTAAAAGGAAAATTTCCGAAGGGTGTGAATAACAGAAAATTTTCTGACTTTCATTATAGAAGGAGGCTTCCAAATGGTGAATATGTGTACCGAGACTATCTTCAATACTCAAAATCTACCGACAAAGTTTTCTGTTTTTGTTGTAAGGTGTTTGGCGGCATAAATGTCTCTTCTTCATTAGGCAAAAGTGGTTGTAATGACTGGCACAATATGTCGGCCCTCCTTGAAACGCACGAAACATCAAATGATCACCTTCAAAACTTTGAAAAATGGAAAACACTGAAAAAAGCACTTAAAAAAAATTTAACTGTTGACAATGTTTATGAACAAAAAATAAAACAAGAGGAAATTTACTGGCAGAAAATTCTAGAACGGCTGTTTGCTCTCGTCAAAACTCTTGGGTCCCAAAACTTGTCATTTCGCGGCACGACAGAAAAATTAGATGTTAATGACAACGGAAATTTTTTAAAATTTATTGAATATTTGGCCATGTTTGACCCAATAATGAATGAGCATCTAAGAAAAATCAAAAGTGATGTCAACAGGCACACTCATTACTTAGGGAAAAATATACAAAATGAGATGATTCAAACTTTAGCTAATGCAATAAATGCAGATATATTGTCCTCAGTACATACGGCTAAATATTTTTCTATTATTTTAGACTGCACACCAGATGTTAGTCACGTAGAGCAAATGACAATTATTATTCGATTTGTTGAACTACCAAAGTCATCTCTGGCATCCTCAACAGAAGTATCTAGTTATCATCAAGTACTTGTAAAAGAACACTTTTTGGGATTTGTGCCTCTCACTGAAAGTACCAGTGGTGAGTATATGACGGAAGTAGTTTTAGAAAAGTTAAAAGAGATTTCTTTGCCTGTAGAGAATATTCGTGGGCAAGGTTATGACAACGGAAGCAACATGAGAGGAAAAGAAAGTGGAGTTCAAAAGAGAATTTTAGATGTCAACCCACGTGCATTTTATGTTCCATGCTGCTCACACACTTTGAACCTTGTTGTGAACGATGCAGCTTCGTGCTGTGTAGAGGTTACTACTTTTTTCGATGTGGTTCAACGAACATATGTGTTTTTTTCGGCATCAACTCGACGATGGGATGTTTTGCGCCGTCATGTTCCAGCTTTGACATTAAAACCCTTAAGTGATACAAGATGGTCCAGTCGAATTGATGCACTAACGCCTCTGCGGTACCACTTGTCTCATGTGTGTGATGCTTTGGAGGAGATTTCTGAGGACACTTCTCTAAAAGGATCAAGTGGCAGTATTGCGAAGGTAGAAGCACTTGGATTACTTAAACACCTCTCAGACTTCAAGTTTATTGTTGCCCTTGTTACATGGCACAATATTTTATTTCAGGTAAACCTAACCAGTAAGATACTACAAGAAAAGGATTTGAGTCTCCAGAAAGCAGTTAGTCACCTGAAAAAAACCGAAGAGTTTTTGGTTACAGCCAGAAGTGATGTACAGTTTCAGAGAGTTCTGGTTGATGCTAAGGAAGTAGCAGAAGAAGTTGGAATAGAACCAATTTTTGAGAGGGAGAAGGTCCGAATAAGAAAAAAGAAGAAAATGTTTGATTATGAATCAACAGATGAATCAGCAAATGTTGCCAGTGACCCGTCAGAAAGTTTCAAGATTCAATTTTATTTTGCTCTTTTAGACACGGCTGCTAATGCGGTAAAAGAAAGATTTTCCCAGTTAAATACAGTATCTGGTGTCTTTGGATTTTTATACAACATTACTGATCTTAAAAACAAGACTACATCTGAGGTTAAGTCGATGTGCAACAACTTAGAAAAATCATTAGGAATTCAAAAAGATGGACGTTTAATTGAATCTGATATTGATGCTGTAGGACTGTGTTCTGAATTGAAAGCAATTTCTCATCATCTCATCGACTCTATATCAAGCCCTGAAGAAGTCCTAAACTACATTTACCAACACAACCTTGAGAATGGATTTCCTAACATATGTGTAGCACTTCGTATTTTGCTTACGATGCCACTTTCTGTAGCTAGTGCAGAACGGAGTTTTTCCAAACTTAAATTAATTAAAACCTATCTCCGCAGTACAATGTGCCAGGAGAGACTTGTAGGTCTGGCGACAATATCTATTGAAAGTGAGAGAGCAAGACAAGTAGACTTAAAAGTTCTCATTCAAGAATTTGCTAAGCAGAAAGCAAGAAAAGTGCCCTTAGGACTTTAGTTTTTAGCCAAGAAATACTGTTAATTTCTAATCTGTATTTAAAAGTGACTTTCAGTCCGAAGTTAATAGAACAGTAATCCAATAGCAAACAATATTGCAATATGTTAGTCAGTGTATTGTTTAAGACAGTGTTATAAAAGATTTGTAGACTAACTTTGAGTCTCCGTTTTTTATGATGAAAATTATATGTACAGAATTCAACTTTGACCCATTAAACCCATATGCCTTTGGTTAAAGTACGTCTTATGTAATTACATTTGCTTTTTATGAAATTAAAGTTTGTGTTATGTAAAATAGCAGTTATTTTATTTATATATCCCAGTCATTAATCAAAGGTTTATTAAATTAAATTAAATTATTAACATAACACAGAGTTGAAATACCGTGTCCCGGTAAAGTGCTAGTTGAACTTTTTCAACTGTAATGAGGGCGCAAAATTTGTTTTCGCCTAGGGCGCCGCAAACCCTAGGGCCGGCCCTGAGTGTTGGTGATTCTGTAAATTGGCAGTTCTAAGATTAAATTTGAGAGTTGCCTGCCTGATGGGTTTGTGTGAATGTCACCGAATTGGATGTTTCTTGCATTGAAATCGCCCATTAAAATAGCTTTGTCGAGTGTTGAAAAGTATTCGATAAGCTCACGTGATAGGGGCTCTAATGGATGTTTGTAGTAAGAGATTACAGCTATTTTTTCGTTGTTTTGGAGCAAATCTACTGTAATAAAGTCGATATCCTGTAGAAGGAATATTGAGGGGTATAATATGCGGAGCGTTTGGGATATTTTTGTGTATAAGGATGCCATTCCCGTTACAGGTTTGGCTTTTAGGTTTGTGATACGTAGTGTATCCGGTAAAATTGGGAGAGGATTTTGACTTTGTGTCGGTTAGGGAAATGATTTGAATATCGCTTGTTAACAGCAGGTGTTTGACAAGATGTCTTTTCCTGCCGAGACTATTACAGTTTATTGTTCCAATTACACAGTCCATAGGCGTTTGTTTATTGATTAAAAGTGAGGGACAAAGGTCAGATGGACCATGTTGTCTATCAGTGTATGAGATGGAATGACCGTATGCCAATAATGACAGTTCGGATGGGGTTTTGCAGACGTGGTATCTGCGATCAGGGAGTACGTTTGCCATTAGCATTGTGCTAAATGTCATTAGAGTTTTTTCTTCCTCGGAAAGTTCTTTAAGGGGTATTTTCTTCTCGGGATAGACAGGCTTAGCGTCCTGATGGCTGGTAGGTGGAGTTTGTCTCTGTGGGCACTTTGGTGACCAGGCTGCGTGTTGTACTTCGCAGTTAGGACATTTTGGAACGTCCTTGCTAGGGCAGTTTACGAATTTATGCTCCTTGCTACCACATCTGGGGCAGATTGTTTGTCTGTCATGACATTCTGCGATATCGTGTCCCGACAGGCAGCATCGGCTGGAGTATTTTGTAGTTGGGTGGGACAGGCTGTAGGAATGAGGGGCTTCGCACCTTTTGTTTTGTGCGTCTATTTTTATCCCATGGGCCAGGGCATAGTTATATTGACCCTCAATTGTGAAGTTTATTCGCATTAATTTTGTTGTGCGATTATCTTTTTTGGCTATTATTCGAGTTGCAGACGATATTTGAATGTCTTGTTCAGCCAAGGCTTCGACCATTTCAGCCTCAGACATTTCCACTTCGATGTTTGTGGCTACGAACTGAAATACCGGAGCCTTGGTGGACGGGTTAGTTAATTGAGTTTTTGGGCTAGACGTGTTTGTTTTTGTGAAAATTTGGAGAAGAATTTAATTGAGATGTCTCCCGTTTCATCTCTGAGTACTTTGGTTATCTCGTCTACTGGAAATTGTTTTCCAGTCTCGAGATAAGCCATTTGTGTTGTCCAAATATAGGTGAGGTCGATTAAGTGACCTCGAAGTAGTTCGTTTGTATTCAATAATGCGTGGAGTGAATTGGGATACACAGCATCTCAATAAACATCACATTACAAATAAACCTTTTAATAATTAAATGCCCGTGGTAATGTTTGTTTAATAAATACGAGTAACCTAGTTTTGCATGCTAGTATTTGATACAAGGTCGAGTTGCAATAATATTCAGTGGGTGTTTATTAACAGTCAGCACTTTAAATCACGGTCACCTCGGCTTACCAAAACAGTAAATAAACAATAACCGACTTTAATTATATTTTTACGAGAACAGATAAATCAATTAGCAGTTGAGATTCGACGGGGTAACATCGATTTCAAGTAAATAATATACCACCAGTTATTTTCTGTGATATATTTAACGTGTAAATAAATGTCTTAACAACGAACTATATTTACTACATCAACCCTCATAGTCGGGGTAACCACCCCTCAGTATCCAGGGTGGCTCAGAAGGCGGGAGCCACCATATGGCGATCCAAGACCAGGGAGGAACTCAGGACTGGTAAACTGGAACAAGGATGGGAGCAAAGTCGTCCAAGGATGAACTCCAGGAGAATGGAGTAGTGAACAGCAACTTTATCGTCAAGAATAAGGACGTCAAACCCGATACGGAGCTGAAGGTGCTGCTTTACATAACTACGGCTGTTCTGATTCTTAGATTGGCGTGGTCATTATGGAAGGCCCACAGAAGGAACCTCAAAAGGAACATTCATCGTGGACTGGCGAGATCTACAGCGAACATTGACGTGTAAAAGTGGTGAGTCCATATTATCTATTTTTATGGTATTTCCTGATTCGTATAATATAAAATATAAAGTATAAAGTAATATTAACGTAATTATCATTTAAGACGCACATTACCTTTTAAGTTTTACCTATTTTTACTTAATTATTCTATTTTAATTTCCTTATGATACCAATATTTATCAAAATATACAGAATTTTTTTTTTTTAACCCTGATATTAGTTATTATAGGACGTAATGATACATTTTATTTGATACTGATTTTTATATGATTTTTTATATATTTACCAACATATTTTATCTTTGCTGATTCTTATCCATTTATTATTTGACTACTGATTTTTATTACATTTGTATTGGCTAAGCAGTAGACCCCTTTTTAATGGTGATTTATATTGAGTGATATACTGATTTTTATGGCAATTTACTATATTTTTACTATTTTTGACATAATATTTTTCATATATATTTACTATACCTCGTAAGACTGTCAAATTTATGCGTTCGTTACGGGTACAGGAATAAGAAAATTATGAATAAATGAGTAGCAACAAAGTTACTTGGGAAGATTTCATCAAAATAGTTGAGGAGATTACGCAAGAAGTAACAAGACAAAGTAGAAGGGTCTTGAAGAAGAAAGTACCTAAATCTAAGGATATACAAGAAGAAGTAACGACACAGCTAATTAAATTGTATAACAAATTCACACATTTAACGAAGAAAAATTGGGAAGCGCATCAAGGGCGAATATAAGGGGGGGCCGAGGGGGCCCGGGCCCCTCCCGAAATAAAAATAAATAAGTGAAAAATGGTTGATGAAGTTAAAAAATACAAGTTAACACAAAATATTGAAGTGGATGGAGATTGATTGATTTTATGGAGATTGCTATATACTGTTTGTTGTGCATGCTGGCTGTTCGGAAGGATTTATCCAAGGAGCATAACTGGTTTATAGAGCCTACACTACTATTTTATAGTGGAGATTATCATTGTCAAATGAATTCCAAAATTTTTGAAAAATATGTAATAGAAAAATTGTTAAGACATTAAACAAGAAAAAGGGGAAAAAGCTCGGACTCGGAAGTAGGTGCTAATTATGGTAACCCCTCACTTACGTCCGTGCATTATTCTCCCCTTCCTTTTTTGGGATCTCCCTAAACGGCAACTTTGCTCAGAGTCGTTCTTAACGGAGCCAGTACATTTTACTTACTACCGCTTTAATTTTAGCGATATGGCAACGCTGTGCGGAACGTTCTCGGCGCATGCTGTGTTGATTGTTTTCAGAGAAGCGTCAGTTACAAACTGCAATTAAGTGGTGTTGAGTTTGCTTTATTTGTTATTCGTTTGTTGTTATCCGTTGTTATATAGTTCAGCTCATTTCGTTATGAAGAGACAAGCTTCAATTGAAACCTTTTTTACGAAAAGGCTAAACGTAAGTGAACCTAGTGAAGTTAACTGTGCCGTTAGCAATGATGCTGCGTCTTCTGTTGTTGCTACTACGAGCACCGATCCATTTCCAGTAGCAGAGGACCGTAACCAGTTAGGCTTATTACAAGTAAGAGCAAACAAATATGATATTGGACACTATTGTCAAATCAACTCTACTCAAAGCTTAACAAATGAAGAAAAAAATTCACTGTTAGAAAATGTTTGGAAACCTCCGATTGGATATAAATTTCCTACTATTTCTAGTTCAAACCATGCTAGATCTTTTCAAATGAAATGGCTAGAAGAATTTAAGTGGTTAGCATATTCCGAGGAAAAATCTGGGTCATTTTGTAAATACTGCGTAATATTTTCTCACTCCGAAACTGTAGGAAAAGGAGACCACCAAATGTCAGGGGCATTGGTAAATAAGGCTTTCACTAATTTGAAAAAGGCAAAAGAAGTATTTGGTAAACACGAAAAATGTACATATCACAAACGATCAATTTTGGTAGCTCAAAATACAAAATCTGTTGTAACTAAAAAATCGGAGAGTGTTATCAATCAACTAAATGCTCAAAGAATAATAGATATTAAAGAAAACAGGAAAAAGCTTATTCCTATAATAGAAAGTATAAGATTTTGCGGGAGGCAACAAATAGCACTAAGAGGCCACCGTGACAGTGGACGAATAGGCTTAGAAGAGCCAGAAAAAAATGATGGAAATTTCCGATCTTTGCTCAGATACAGGGCTAACAGTGGAGACAATGATCTAAAACTTCAATTATTGAGCAGTGGTGGTAAGAGTATGTACACAAGTTCTTTTATTCAAAATGAACTGATTAGCACGTTTGGTCATTTGATTCAAAGTCAGATTGTCACAAATGTCAGAAAATCTATTTTTTACTCTGTTTTGGCAGACGAAACAACTGACATTAGTCAAGTTGAACAGTTTTCTCTTTGTGTACGGTATGTCGACGACTCATCATATAAAATCAGAGAAGATTTCCTGACTTTTGTTCCAGTGTATGACGTTACTAGGGCAGCATTAGCTAACACAGTTTTGGATACCTTGTCAAGCTTAGGGCTTGACCTGAACAAATTGAGAGGCCAAGGGTACGATGGTGCTTCCACGATGAGAGGGCCCTTCAGAGGGGTGCAAGCGTGCATCAAACAGAAACTGCCTCTAGCGTTGTACACACACTGTTCTTCACATACCCTAAACTTATGTTTATCAGATGCAAGTAACATACCTTCTATAAAAAATTGCATGGGCGTTATTAAAGAAGTCTGCGCATTCTTCCATAAGTCAGCCAAAAGAACTGAAGTATTAAAATTAACCATTACTGAATGTTGTCCTGAACAAAAGAAAAAGAAACTTATTTCTTTATGTGAAACAAGATGGGTGGAGAGGCATGACTCGGTGCTTTTATTTAAGGAACTATTGGAAGCCGTCAGTCTTTCCCTTTTGAAAATTGAAGAAGAATCAAGTGACTCAGCGCCTAAGGCACACGCTCTAGGTAGTTCTATCACTCAATTTCAATTTCTTGTAAATACTTTTGTTTTGAGCCATATGCTGTCTAAAACACATAACTTATCTGAGAATCTTCAAAAAAAGAACTTAGATCTCACACAGGCTGTGAAAAATGTTTCGAATGTCTTAGATCTGCTTTCAAAAGAAAGGGAAAATGCCGATAACAACTTTAAAGTCCTGTATAGTCAAATACAGGAGCGGGCTGACAAACTTAAGATTAAAGAGGAGGTTCCTAGAATTTGCCGCCTTCAAACAGCCCGCAACAACGTTCCATACAGTACCCAAGAAGAGTACTATCGCCGAGCTGTTTATTTACCTTACCTAGACGATTTTTGCAATTCGCTGAAGGAACGCTTTGAGTCTCACAAGGAAACAGTTGCATCCTTACAAAACATCCTTCCAGAATTTTGTATCAAAACTGATTTCTGTGCATTGGAACCTGCTTTCAATTCCTATGAAGAGGATTTGTCCCATAAAGAGGTTGTGGAAAGCGAGTTCATGCTGTGGAAAGAAAGGTGGAGCCAAGAGAAGTATGAAAATCTTCCCAAGTCAGCCGTAAGCTCTCTTGAAAAATGTGACCAAGATTTCTTCCCAAACATTTATGTTCTATTAAAACTGCTAGCAGTTCTGCCTGTTTCTGTGGCAACCGTGGAAAGATCGTTCTCAAGTTTAAGAAGGCTAAAAACATACTTGAGAAATAGCACTTCGGAAAATAGGCTTAATGGGCTAGCGTTGCTTTCAATCCACAGAGACTTTGCAATAAGCAATGAAGAAGTTCTTGACAAGTTTGCGAGTGTACCAAGAAACCTTGATTTTGTGTTGTAAACTTAAAATATAAAAGTTGTAATAAAGTTGTAAACTTAAAATATTAAATTAAAATAAAAATATACCAATTCTTTAAATTTTTTTTCGTGGGAGTATACCCGAACCCCCCTCTGCTTATTCCATACCCCCCCCGGATTCCCCGGTTATTGGGCCCCCCCCCAAAATATTTTCCTATATCCGCCACTGGAAGCGCTATCGGACAAACAAAGAGAAGCGTGCAACACAAATATTTCGGAAAAATAAGAGACAAAGTTATACGCTCATTTCAAGCTGTAAACTTAAGGACAGTAGTTCCAAGTTCAATACATCAACTAATCGACAAGGAAATAGAGGAAGAACAAAGCGACGAAGAAGTAGAAGAGGAAAAAAGTGACGAGGAGATAGAGGAAAAAATTGACGAGGAAATAAAAGAGGGAAAAAGCGACATAAAACAAGAGATAAAAATATTAAACATGGCTCTAACAATCAACGAATTTTTGAATATTGCAAGCAAGGTATTGCCCAACGAGTTTGATGGAAGCGCAGGGAAATTACAACCATTTTTAGACGCATTAGAGTTACTTGGAAAAATAGCAGAAGGACATGAAGAAACAGCAATAACATTAATAAAAACAAGATTGACTAATAAGGCTAGAAATCTGATAACTACAGAGGATACGATCCCACTTATAGCAGCGGCACTGAAGAAAGAATTAAGAGGTGACAATCCGAAAACGATAATAGACAAGTTAACAAAGAAAAGGCAAGGAAACAAAGATGCAGCAGTGTACGCATCCGAAGTAGAGGAATTAGCGGAACAGTTGAAAGTAGCATACATAGCGGAAGGAATGCCATTGGAGCTAGCGAAAAAATACACAACGGAAACAGTTGTAGCAACAATGAAGCGAAACGTTAATACGGATAGAGCAAAGTTAATACTGGAGGCAGGTAATTTCACAACACCGCAGGAAGTAGTATCTAAATTTTTATCGATTGATACGACAGAGGAGAACACACAGGGAAGAGTGTTCAATTATAGGAATAATTATGAAAATAGGAGAGGACAACAGCAATACCGAAGAGGATACCACAACAAATACGACAGAGGAAGAAGAAATAACTTCGGACAACGGAACGAAGGAGAAGAAACAGGAAACCAACGGAATTATTCCAACAGAGGATATTGACAATTCAACAACCAAACGTACAGAGGAAACCAGAGAGGAGGACGAAACAGAAACGTAAGGCTACTTGAGTTAGAAGACAGCCAAGAGGAACCAGAAAACCAGCAGTTGGGGTTTTGAATGAACGAAACAAGGAAAGTACACAGTCAGAAGTGGAATATAATATTTACAACTTCGACTTAAACCTAACGAATTTTGTACAAATGAAAACAGGAATCATAGAAAACACAAATACCTTTATCATAGACACAGGAGCTGATATTTCAATACTGAAATGTTCACAAGATTTTATGAAGGAACATGTGAAACCAAACACAAAAGCGAAAATAAAAGGAGTAACTAAAGGAGAATTACAAACAATGGGAGAAGTTGAAACAACACTAGAAGTAAAAGGATCTCGATTTGAGCATATCTTTCAATTAGTGGAACCTAGCTTTCCTATTCCAACCGACGGAATCATTGGGAGAGACTTCATTTCAAATTTTCAATGCATACTAGACTATGCTAACCTTAAAATGCACATTAAAGAGGACAACGATTGTTACATTAGTACAAACATTTTGGATAATATAGATAATGACACGATAATAATACCGCCCAGATGTGAAATTTACAGAATCGTAAAAATTTTTCAAACGCTGAAGAACGACAGGATAGTGGAACAAGAAATACAACCAGGAATATTCATAGCGAGAGCAATTATTTCAAGTAATAATCCGTACATCAAAATTTTGAACACAACCTACGAAACAGTAAAAGTAGAGACAAACGAAATCAAAACATTAGACATTAAATTATTCAACATATATAGACTGATCAACGACAGCAAGGATAGGAAAAAGGAATTACGGGAATCATTGAAGTTAGACATTCCAGAATACATACGCGATAAGTTAGTATCTTTATGTGAAGATTATTCAGATATATTCGCCCTAAGGCACGACATGCTAACATGTAACAACTTCTACGAGCAGAAACTGAGAGTTAAAGACCAAACTCCGGTATACATGAAAAACTATAGGACACCTCATGCACAAACAGAGGAATTAAACCGGCAAGTGCAAAAACTGAGAGACCAAGGAATAATAGAACCGTCTACATCAGAATACAACAGCCCAGTAGTACTGTTACCGAAAAAGGCGATAGATGGAAATAAAGCATGGAGATTATGCATAGATTTTAGACAACTGAACAAGAAAATAGTCACAGACAAATTTCCTTTACCAAGGATAGACTCGATACTAGATCAACTAGGAAGAGCAAAATGGTTTTCAGTTATAGACTTAATGTCAGGTTTTCACCAGATACCATTAGAAAAATCATCGAGAAAATACACATCGTTTAGCACAGAAAATGGAGCATTTCAATTTACCAGATTACCTTTTGGATTAAATGTAAGCCCAAATAGCTTTTCAAGGATGATGTCAATAGCATTTTCGGGATTAACACCAGACAAAGCATTTCTTTACATGGACGATATAGTAGTGATAGGAATATCTGAAAAACATCACCTAGACAACCTGAAAAAGACATTTGAGACATGTCGAAAATTCAATTTGAAACTTAACCCAGGAAAATGTCAATTTTTTAGAAGAGAAGTAACATATTTAGGACATGATCTTTCTCAGGAAGGAGTATCACCAGACAAAGCAAAATATGCAACGATTGAACAATACCCGACACCTAAGACAGCGGAAGAAACAAAAAGATTCGTAGCATTTTGTAACTATTATAGACGTTTTATTCAAAATTTTGCTGAAATATGCAGACCACTCAACAGATTATCAAGAAAAGGAGTAGAATTTTTTTGGTCAGAAGAATGTGAAAAAGCATTCAATAAGCTTAAATCATCTCTGATGAAGCCACCGATCCTAAAATATCCAGATTTCAATAAACAATTCATCCTAACAACAGACGCATCCAACGAGAGTTGTTCAGCAATTTTAAGTCAAGATTATAACGGAATAGACCTACCTATAGCATACGCATCAAGAAGTTTTAATAAAGGAGAATGTAATAAACCTATAATCGTTAAGGAATTACTAGCGATTCATTGGGGAATTAATCATTTCAAATGTTATTTATATGGAGCACCAACATTTTTAGTAAAAACGGATCATAAACCACTAACACATTTATTTGCAATGAAAGAACCAACTTCGAAACTTACAAGAATCAGATTAGATTTAGAGGAATACGATTTCGAAATAGAATACATAACAGGGAAAAATAACTATGCAGATAGTCTTTCAAGAATAACATTACATCAACTAAAGAACCTATACATAGACAATACCCATATATTAGCTATAACACGAGCTCAAGCAAGAGAAAATAAGAAGGAAGCAAGGCAAACGAAGGCAGAAAGCGAACTCGCACTACAGCCAGAAGCCCACAAACAGACAGTAAGAAAGGTACTAAATAATTTAGAGGCGCATAGACTACCAATTTTGTCTTTTGGAGCAGAACTAATCTCACCAAGGCTGAGCATTAGGGTCAAAAACAAAATAAAGTGCAGCAAGAGCATAGCCACAGGATTCAATCATTTCGATTTAAACCAAATGTTGGCACAGCTTGATAAGCTGGCGGTAGAGAATGCAGTACGTAAAGTAAAAATATACGTAAACGATATTATTTTTAAAGTGTGCACAATTGAGGAATTTATTAAACAAGGAAACAAAATATTAAAGAATGTTGAAATATACATATGTGAAGTACCAGAAACAATAGAAGAAGAAAAAGAAAAACACAGGCTAATAGAAGAATATCACAATCATCCGATGTTTGGAGGACACGTAGGAAATAACAGACTCATAAAGAAGCTAAAAGCAAGATTTAGATGGAAAAATTTGGAAAAAGACGTAAGAAAATACGTTAAACAATGTCATAAATGTCAAATTAATAAACCGAAAAAAACACATGTCGAAGAATTCGTGATATCGGACACTTCTTCCAAACCATGGGACATAGTATATATAGATACGATAGGTCCATTCACTAAAAGTAACGAAGGTAATAGATACTGTATAACAATGTTATGTGAACTTACTAAATACGCGGTCAGCATACCCGTGTGCAATAAAGAAGCAGATACAATAGCCCGAGGAATTTTTGATCATTTCATACCAACATACGGACTCATGAATCAAATAAGAACAGACCAAGGCACAGAATATAAAAATGAAGTAATGCAGGAATTAACAAAGCTATTAAAAATAGAGCACAACTTCTCAACGGCATACCATCCACAGTCCATTGGAAGTTGCGAAAAACTACACAGAACATTAAACGAGTACGTAAGAGCATTCATAGATGAAGACAGAGAAAATTGGGATGTGTGTTGCAGGATGTTCACATACTGCTACAATACAACCCCTAACGCGTGCCATGATTACACACCGTTTGAACTATTATATGGCAGGAAGGTTAACCTACCAGAAGACCTTACACAGGAGGTTCAACCATGTTACAATATAGATGCTTACTACAATGAGTTACGTTACAAACTACAAAGCGCACACGAGAGAGCTAGAACCTTCTTACTAAAGCACAAAAAAGAGCGACAAGAAAAGAATAAGCTCAAAGCAACACCACAACAATTTAAAATAGGAGACCTAGTCCTGGTAAAAAGGGAAGAGAATGGTAAGTTTGATAGTCTTTATGTAGGCCCTTTCACAATAACAGAGGTAAATAATGTTAATTGTAAGATCAGATCGGAAAACAATAAAATCAAGGAAATACATAAGAATAGACTATATGCTTACAATCCGAGAACACCGTGAGTGACAAGTGAAACGGGAACAGTCTAGATAACGAACATTTTCACTTTTATTTTTTGTATCTAATTAGTATTTATAGGAAAAATGTATATATTGTACTTCGTAAAACGCAGCAAGTAATTAGTGGTACTATTAGAAAAATTTTCTTCCTTTTCCGTAGTCAGAAAATTTTCGGGGGAAGGGGAAGATGAATTGGGATACACAGCATCTCAATAAACATCACATTACAAATAAACCTTTTAATAATTAAATGCCCGTGGTAATGTTTGTTTAATAAATACGAGTAACCTAGTTTTGCATGCTAGTATTTGATACAAGGTCGAGTTGCAATAATATTCAGTGGGTGTTTATTAACAGTCAGCACTTTAAATCACGGTCACCTCGGCTTACCAAAACAGTAAATAAACAATAACCGACTTTAATTATATTTTTACGAGAACAGATAAATCAATTAGCAGTTGAGATTCGACGGGGTAACATCGATTTCAAGTAAATAATATACCACCAGTTATTTTCTGTGATATATTTAACGTGTAAATAAATGTCTTAACAACGAACTATATTTACTACATCAACCCTCATAGTCGGGTAACCACCCCTCAGTATCCAGGGTGGCTCAGAAGGCGGGAGCCACCATAGGAGTTTTCTTTGGGATGAGATGTTGGCTGGAATATTTATGATTTTATAATGATATGACTTAGCCTGTTTTGCGGCAGATGTATTAGATTCTGTGGTTTGATTGTTCGCTAGTTTCAGGTTTTTCGGAGTTAGTTTTAGATGTTTTTTCTGATTTCAAGATTTGTGATGAAGTTGAGGGTGCTCTAGTCATGAAAGATTTGACTAGAGCATCATTTTTGTTTTTATACAAGATATCGAGGGTTTGGTTCCATGTATCCGGATAATTTCTGGCACCAAATTTGACCATGTGGGCCAGTACGTGGGCAAAATGATCCTGATCCACGAATGTGTCGTTGTTGAACATGTCTGTAGACATATTGTACCACTGAAGATTTGGGTTTTCCTGTGGGGAGATCGTCATAGAGGGATGGTGTCTCCCCTCTATCATCTCCAGAATTGGAAGCAGCACCAGAAAGGCAATGTACTTTGACACTGAAGAGCAGTCTTTTGTCTGCCGACAATCTTCTCTCTGACGGACTAGGCAGAGAGTGCAAGAGAACCTTGCAAGTGGCTTTGAGTCCTTACTTAGATGTCGACGCTGCCCTGCTACGGCAGTGAACCTGTGGGCTAACCTAAGGGGTGTTCCCGAGGAACCACCCTTGACCTCTCACCTGAGATCCTGTTAGAGTTTGAGTCTGTCTGTGTTTTTGCCTTTTTTCTTTTTTTTCCCTTTTAGTGGATTTATTTTTGTCTTATTTGGTTTGGGTTGTGGGGTTTTCTTTATTTTTTCGCTGTTTTTGCACTGTGGTGTGGGTACTTACCACGTGTGTGAGTTAAAGTATGATAACAGTGACTTTAACTCCACGTGGTCTGGTGTACCCCGACGCGCTCACTTTCGTATAGACGATGGCGTCACGGACGTCAGCACTGCACCTTGACTTAGATGCAACTTGTGTGAACATCTGCAAATCTGTAATAAAAAATGGGGATTCTTATTTAAGTTTTAAAGTTACCGCTCACCCCACCTCCAGGGTGTGGAGGGCGTGTCGTGTGTCATGTCATTCGATAGATTTTTGAAAATTATTGAAAACCTATTTTTCCGTTTTTTGATTCGATGTAGAGTTCGCGAGATATTCAACCGTCTTACTATTTTTGGTACACGCTACATAATTATTACTATAATTATTCATTTTTTAATATAGTAAACGTCTACTTTTGTGTAAAATCGTCCAATAAACACGATGCTTTAATTATTTTATTTCGGATTTCTCGTCATTTTCTCGCAGAAAAACATCTATTTTTATGTAAAATCGCCCAATAAATACGACGGTTTAATTATTTCTCCTCTAGCTATTGTAATTTTTGAAAAAATTGTTAAAAATCTCCAATTTACGATTTTTCCGGATTTCCCGGCATTTTGTCGAAAAAAAAACGTCTTTTTTTATGTAAAATTGCCCAATCAACAGGATGGTTTAATTATTTCTCATCTAGCTATTGTAATTTTTGAGAAAATTGCAAAAATCTTTAATTTACGATTTTTCCGGATTTCCTGGCATTTTCGCGAAAAAGAAATTATCTATTTTTATGTAAAATCGTCCGATAAACACCATGGTTTAATTATTTTTCCGCTAGCTATTGTTATTTTCGAGAAAATTGCGGAAAATCTCTATTTTACGATTTTTCCGGCATATTTGCAAAAGGTTTTCGTCTTTTTTGCCGATTTTGAGCAGTTGAGAATATTTCAGTGGACTAATCAGGCTGAAAAAATTCATAATACCATTCAAGAAATGACCAGAATCGAATTCAATGTTGATCTGATTGAAAAGGTTCAAAAACGATTCTTGAGGTTTCTTTAAGTCAGAAAGTTTGGTATCTATCCCTACATGATTTCCCATAATGCTATGCTACAGTGGCGGCTCGTCAGGGTCGGCAGTGCCGACCCACACATTTATGGACACATTATAGATTTTTTAAATATTTAATTTAATCGGAGTTGATGATATTCGTTTCTGACGCATCAGACGCATGCGCAGTGAACAGTTAGCGTTGCGCAGTTAACAGTTAGCGTTCGTAGACTACGAACGCGCATGCGTCTGATGGTTGGCAACGGTTGCTGATCGTTCTACGAACAAACCTATTATAAGGCACGGCTCGGCATGCCGTCCCCAGATCGAAGATTTGCTTATAATAAGAAGCTATGGAATATTAGCCGATAGGCAACCAATTATACATTCTCCGTATTTATTTGAATGGCAAGGTACGGCAGCGGGTACCTCTGCCGAGCGGTGATCTGCAAACGGCAGAAAGGCGCGTACGTAGCCACGTATTGCCTTGCTAGCTCGCCCGGGATAAAATTATGAAATAGGTAAGTAGTTTTACATCGTTTAATTATTATTGATATTGTAATTCTTTTAAGTTGTTAGGAATTACCATCTAGTAGGGGAAAGGATGTATCGGAGCATTCGTTAAATCAAGTTAATTATAGAGAACAAATAAAATTGTTTAACAAATATGATCTGGAATTTTCTAATTTATTTTCTGACTCGAAGAATATAGCTGCGTACCTAAAACAGCACAGAATGAAAGAATCAATTAGTAGTTACATTTTGATCCATTTCGGTAGAAGTAGACGAAACTACTGATAGAGGTAACATGTCATTCACAAGTATCAATAATTATTGTTCTTCGATACGCGTTACGTCTAATATTTATGAGAGGTTGTTAGGTTTTCAGACGTGAGTAGAAGCCATAAGACACAATATATTTTTGGTGTTTTAATTTAAAGGACAGATTAAAATTTTTTGATATCAAAAATAAATTGGTAAGGCAAATTTATGACGGGGCTGTCTTGATGTCCAGTGAATTGTATGGTTTCCGGACAAAAGTTAAAACAATTGCACCAGGCAAAACTATTATTTACTCACTGTTATAAGTCATTGACCTCTTTGACTATTCAAAATTTAAAAGTTACGCCAAAGAATTTTCAAAATATCTATTAGACAAGTTCATTAAAAATTATCCATCATTTTTTAATCAAATAAAATAAGAAAATGGATTAACAGTTTTATATTCTGATCCAAATATTTTCGGAAGGTGGGATAAGTTACAGACTATGTATAATTTTATATACTGCAATTCATTAGGTACAACAAACTGTTCCCGAAATTAATAAATTATTGTGCTCAAATGTGGGCAAATTCTGTCTGAAATGAACGGGAGTTCTCTTTTCTCAAAAGAATCAAAACGTATTGTCGAAACACCATGAAACAGGAGAGAATGTCAAACTTGTCTCAAATGTCGATAGAAAAAAACTTTTAAAATCCCTCCAAAACAATAATTAATTTTACAATTACGTTTTTCTATGGATGCTATACAATGTGCAACTTCTCTCACTACTTACATATATTTAAAACGAACAATTTCTCAGGCAGTGAGAAAAGTAGGCCATTGCAGTGAGAAATATTTTTTCTCACGGGTTCACTGCCGGTTTACATACATATGAACGCCATTTCCACGGTAACATGCACAATACAAGCACAATTATTTTTGTCAAACAAAATGTGTTCAAACTTGTCAAAACTTATCAAAAATTACCTTTTAAGACTGTCCAACTGTGAATTATAATTTTAAATAAATAAAGTATATAAATATTAAGAATATTAAATACCTATGTGTATATATGTATTTTATTTCAATTTAGGCATATAATATACCTAAAAGCACCTAAATTATTTAATTTTGAAGTTTGAACTCTTGACAAAAACGCATCCATAGAAAAAGTTCAGTGTACAACACGAGAGAAAATGACATATTTCTCTCTCGCTTGATTTGCGGCACTCGCCTCGTGCCAACAAACTTCTGCGCTCGTGAGAAATATGTCTTTTTTCTCTCTTGTTGTACAATATACTATATAACCCATTTTGCTACTTCGAAACAACATAGACTAGAGTTAATTTATAAACAGGTATAGTTTCAAAAATTATAGGAAAAAAACAAAAAAAAATAAAAAAAAAACAAAAGCCAAAGATCTCCTATGAAATTGAAGCCTTTGGAGACAAAACCTTGCCGACCCTGTCCCTAAAGCCACGAGCCGCCACTGCTATGCTAACTTGTTTTAAAGTTCAGCCACTGGATAATAGAAGACATTTTCATTCAGCTCTTTTTATATACTATGTTGTAAATCACATTAAATATAAAGATTGCTTTTTTATAAATAATATTAAATTTCATGTTCCAAAAACACATTTAAGAATTAATAACAAACGACTGTTCTCAACTAATAAGACTGATTGTTCACCCATAAATAAGATGTTAGAAGAATGTAACCATATGATAATTAACTGTGATATAGACTTTTAAATTCTTCTGTGAAACAAATAAAAGTTGCTTCTGAAACAAAAGTCAACAAAAGTTGTTGTCGTAAATTTTATTTAGATGTATTTATTTGTATTTAGATGTATTTATTTGTCTAGATGTATTTGTGGTGTTCTTTTTTTTTACTTGTTTTTACTTGTTCTATTTTGTTTAAGTTTACTACTTAATATAGGAATTAGTTTTTAGCAGTAGTAAACACTCTTTTAACGTAACAACAATTATTTTGTGTATTAAAGGAGGTTAAATAAATAAATAAATAAGAGATATATTGGACTTTGTCACAGAAGTTGATCACTCTGCATTACGATTCTTATTTTATTAACATTTTTTTTTTGTTCACACTAAATTACTTAATTTATGTTACGCAACTACAACTTATATTTGTACAAAACATTTAATGTCTATTGCCCATTATGTCTACAATTAAGAACTTATAATTAAGTATAGTTAAGATGACATGAAGTATAGGCCATTCCACGAACATACGCCTGTTTTGGATTACTTCGACAACGAATATTTTACTGTGCAACATAAGAAGTACGAAAGTAAATGGCGCTAATAATTATTCCAATAAACAACAATGTAATTTGCAATTTACTTTCGTTCTTCTTATTTTGCACAGTAAAATTTTCGTTGTCGAAGTAATCCAAAACAGGCGTATGTTCGTGGAATAGGGTATAGAAATAAAGTTATGTGAACGACGTTCTGTATTATTTCTTATAAAATTGAAGACATCCTTCTACACTTAAAAGCTTAATATAACTTTTGGATGTTTTGAAGTCGGGGCCAAGCTCACTAACCCCCTGATTAAGGCTTAAAACCAACTACTAAGCATCCAAAAACTATTACATATAGTATAGTATAGTTGATCCAAAAGATGGCATAACCCAGACATCCAAAGTGAAAGTTATCCTTCAACACCAAATTGTTCTATATGGTCCACACAATGTCCAGAAAAAAGTCACACCATTGTGAGCGTCGGGTTTGGGGGGTAGAGCGGGGAGAAATCGGTAAATTCGTAGTTTTTAAAGTTTTTGTCCAATATTTCTAAAACTATGCGGTTTAGCATGAACAACTCTCTATACAAAACTGTTCTACATTAAATTTGAAATGAAAAAGGTCCTATGCATAATCTTTCTAAAATGAATGGTTCCAAAGTTACGGAGGTAGTATAGTATAACTGGTCCAAAAAGAGGCCTAACCCAAACATCCAAAGTAAAAGTTTTCCTCCAACACCAAAATGTTCTATATGGTCCACATATTGTTCAGTAAAAAGTTACACCATTTTGAGCGTCCGGTTTGGGAGGGAGATGGGAGAGAAGCCGGTAAATTAGTAGTTTTTTTACGTTTTTCATCAATATTTCTAAAACTATGCTTTAGCGTAAACAATGTTATATACAAAAATATTCTACATGAAATTTAAACCAAAAAATATTTGATAATTGTTATAAAATCAACGGTTCCAGAGTTACGGAGGGTGAAAAGTCGAGGTTTTCGATACTTTTTATATTTTTTGGGCAATATTTATGATTTAACTATACCAAAAACCCAGACATCCAAAGTGAAAGTTATCCTCCAACACCAAATTGTTCTATATGGTCCACATAATGTTCAAAAAAAAGTCACACCATTTTGAGCGTCGGGTTTGGGGGGAGAGGGGGGAGAAGTCGGTAAATATAAAAAGTATCGAAAATCTCCACATTTTACCCTCCGTAACTCTGGAACCGTTGATTTTATAACAATTATGTGTTAAACCTTTTTTGTTTTAAATTTTATGTAGAACATTTTTCTATAGAACATTCCTTACGCCAAAGCATAGTTTTAGAAATATTGACGAAAAACTTAAAAAAACTACTAATTTACCGATTTTTCCCCCATCTCCCCCCCCCCCCCAAACCGGACGCTCAAAATGGTGTAACTTTTTACTGAACAATATTTGGACCATATAGAACAATTTCGTGTTGAAGGAAAACTTTTACTTTGGATGTCTGGGTTAGGCCTTTTTTTGGACCAATTATACTATACTACCTCCGTAACTTTGGAACCGTTCATTTTAGAAGGGTTATGCATAGGGCCTTTTTTATTTCAAATTTAATGTAGAACAATTTTGTGTAGAGGGTTGTTCATGCTAAACCGCTTAGTTTTAGAAATATTGACGAAAAACGTAAAAAACTACGAATTCGCAGATTTCTCCCCCTTCTCCACCCCAAACCCGACGCTCAAAATGGTGTGACTTTTTTCTGAGCATTATGTGGACCATATAGAACAATTTGGTGTTGGAGGATAACTTTCACTTTGGATGTCTGGGTTTGGGTCTAACTATACCATACTAATAGCGGAGTTCAATTAGAACAAAAATATGCATTGTTTCGGAAAAATTCAAACAAGCTTATATTTTCCTTAAACTTTTTTTGTTAGTTTATATACATGTTAAAGTAAAAAAGTTCTACTCGCAGATTTGGCCGCTAACTGTTTATTAATTGTTTAAACAATAACAATTGTTTTGTATAAATAATTTTATAAATATCGTTAAATTCATCATTTTACTTTGATCAAATATGTTTCTATTTTGTTTTTGATTATGCTGAATACGAATATGACATTGCAATTTGAAAATTCTTATACATAAGTTCTTATACAGTATGCCTGCCTAGCTAGGAACCACATGAAAAACTTTTTTATTATCAATTTTACGAAAAAAATTTATTCTTCATAAAATGCTCTGGATAGTCAAAAATCTAAAACTCAACCATCAGATATCAAATTTTATCAGTTTTATACGAGTTATGTCAAAAATATGAATTAATTAATAGAATAAAGTACCTTTATATATTTCAGAATATCAAAAAATGATATTCTGAAAAGTTGGTTGAAATTAAAAATTATGTTTAAATATACAATGACATCATTCTAATCGAAAAAAATTTTTTTTCAATTTTTTCTCAAATTACGGATTGTTGGCATACTTCCAACAGATATTTTCTTTTTCTGTTACATTACACGTTACTCGTTATAAATTATCGTCACGTTATTAAAACACGCAACTTTACACGTTACTATGTTAATATTATTGAAAAAACAATCTGACAATTCTCAAAAATTAACTTCACAAAAACCATCAAAAAATTACTCTCGATAAAAAATTAGTTATTTAGCGCTTGTTCAAGATTTAAAGAATATAAATATTGGTGTATTAATTCCAGACAGGGCATGGTGGCAACGTTGCGCTAAGTGTGTGAATAATAATTGTATTTTGCTCCTGCATTAAACCCGTTTTTCGCGAAATGCAGAGTAAATCAATTACAGCAAACGCATAACGTGTGAAGTTAAGTGAGTAATCTTCGCGCAGAACGAAAAATAATAAACTAAATATTGAAATTGTGCTCCAAATTGGCAAAAATCAAAGGTAAGCCTAACACATAAACAAATAAAACGTCATCGATATTACGATATTCGAAGTGGATTCTTGTTCGATTGGAACGCGGTGTTGCCAAGTCGACAGGGAAGTCCTGTAACTAGGGAGGAGCGAAATAGTATATACTGCTTAATATAATTTTATCAAAGAAAAAAAGTAAGACGTTACACTGAGAAAGGTTAAGTTTCCGCGGAGATAGTCCGAACGAGACCTTTAACGCAGTAAAACGAACCAGTTGTAATGAGCAGAGAAGATAAAAAATATGAAGAGCTATTTCGAATAGAAAGTGACAGTACCACGACAGACGAAAACGACAAGAAGAGAAAAGAGGAAGAATTGGAACGGGCTTTTAACAAAAGTCGAAAAATAAGCAGATCTCCCTCCTACAGAAAGGAGAAAATGGAGGAGAATGTACAAAAAATTATGGAAATGATGGCAGGAGTAAGTTTAAAAATCGAGGAACAATCAAGAGAACTTAGCGAGATGCGTAGAGAGCAGAAAGAATATAGAGATGAAATAAGAGAGCTACGCCAAGAGAATACAACATTAAGAGCAGAAAACACGAAACTAAAACAGGCAGTTTATCAAATAGAAGAACGGCTTGAAAGTTTAGAAAATCAAAAAAGGCGGAAAAATATAATTATACAGGGTTTGAACATAGATACAAATGGCCCAGATATCCTAAAACATGCAATGAAAAATTTTATGCAGACAGAATTAGAAGTAGATGTACAAATAGAGAAGGCTCTGAAGTTAGGAGAAAAGTTTGTTTGGTTGAGCTTGAAAAGGAAGAAGATAAAAGAAAAATCATGCGAAACAAAATCAAATTGAGAAATCGAGAAGAAGGTCCAGTTTATACCAACGATGACCTATCAAAGAACGACAGAATTGTACAGAAACGTGTCAGACAAAAAGCGCAAGAACTAAGAAAGGAAGGGAGAAAAGTGAAAGTAGGGTATAAGAAAATATATGCCGATCATGAAATATGGCGCTGGGATGGAATGAACCAAACGTTGGTGGTAGAGACCAAAGCAAAAAACTAAGCAATATCAATGAAAGGAAACAAATTACGACGAAAAATGCAAAGAAGAGGATTACGAACTATGGAAATAAAACAAATCAAGACAGCAATAAAAAAGAAAAGCCGAAAAATGACAAGATACAGTTTGCAACAGAGATAAATAAGACGGAAACGACGCAGGCAATGGACAAGGAAATAAGTAAAGATAACAAAAAGAAAACTAAAGTCAACTTGGGTACATGGAATGTAAGAGGCACATACGAAACAGGAAAACTCAAAGAATTAATTAGAGAAATTAAAAGATATAATGTAGAAATAATAGCTTTACAAGAGACAAAACAATTGGAGACAGAAATAGTAGAAATAGAAGACGTGGTATTTTTTAAAAGCGGGGGAGAAACCAGAAGGTTAGGAACAGGTTTTATAATACAGCGAAAATGGAAGGAAAGAGTAATGGCATTCCAACCAATATCAGATAGATTATGCACAATAAGATTAAGAGGGGACAAACGAAACATAAGTATAATAAATGTACACGCACCGATTGAAGATGCCACAGAAGAAGAAAAAGATGAATTCTACGAGCAATTGGAAAGAGAATATGATAAATTACCAGAGTTTGACATCAAAATAATAATGGGAGACTGCAACGCCAAAGTCGGAAGAGAGAATATATACGAACACATAATAGGGAAATATAGTAAGCATGAGGTGTCAAACGATAATGGCTAAAGAATAATAGGCTTTGCAACAGAAAGGCAAATGGTGATAAGAAGCACACAATTACGCCGAAAAGATATATATATATATATATATATATATATATATATATATATATATATATATATATATATATATATATATATATATATATATATATATAAAGGAACATGGATTTCCCCTGATAAGAAGACAGTAAATCAAATAGACCATATTTTAATAGAGAAGAAGCATGCAAACAATGTAATAAATGTAAAAAGCATGAGAGGAGCGGACTGTAACTCTGACCCCTACTTGGTGAGAGCAGAATACAAAATCGAGCATAACATAAAGCGAAACAATAAAACAACGGAAAAAATTGGAAAACAGTTCAACATAGGACTACTAAAAGATAACAACACACAGAAGAAGTATGAAAAGGGAATAACCAACAGACTAATCAGGGAACAAGAAACGTCAAGCCCAGACAAACAATGGCAAAATATCAAAGAAGCAATCTTGAACACAAGTAAAGCAATCCTAGCGAAAACCAAAAGAAAACACAAAACAAAAGATTGGTATGATGAAGAAAGTCAAGAAGTACACAATGACGAAGAAAGCACTAGAGAAGAATACAGAGAATTGAGAAAAATCATGAAAAGAAAATGTAGAAGCAAAAAGAGAAAATACAATGAGAACAAACTGAAAGAGATAGAAGAAAAATTTCAAAAAAAAAAGAAATAAGATCATTCTACCAGGAAGCAAAAAAAAATGGAAAGAGGATATCAAAAAAACAACCCATATATGAGAGATGATAAAGGGATGTTGCTAAATGAGCCGGAAAAAATAATGGAAAACTGGCAAAACTATTTCACAGAACTGCTAAATAAGAGCGAAGTACAAAAGGAAACAAGCCATGAAATTGAAGATGATCAGATAGCAATAGAAATACCCACAGAACAAGAAATAAAGAACGAAATAAAGAGCTTGAAAAATAACAAAAGCCCAGGAATAACAGAAATATCGGCCGAAATGATAAAATCAGGAGGGAAAAGACTACAGAAAGAGATATATGACCTGATAAAAAGAATATGGGAAGTAGAAAAAATGCCAGAAGAGTGGACCATAGCAAGAATATGCCCTATACATAAAAAGGTGATAGAATGCTATGCGAAAACTACAGAGGCATCGCACTATTAGAAATAGTTTACAAAATCTTGGCACAAAGTATAAGAAAAAGGCTAAGTCATTATTCGGAAAAAATACTGGGGGAATACCAGGCAGGTTTTAGAAACAACAGATCAACGACTGACCAAATATTTGCCTTAAAAGAAACACAGACTACCTGTTACGAACATAAAACAGTACTATATGCTTTGTTCATAGACGCAGGCTACGACACAGTAAATAGACAGCAGATGTACGAACTGATGAAAGAACTGGGGATACCAAGTAAAATTGTTAGGATGATAAAGATGACGATGGAAAACACAACAAACGAAATAGCTTGGAAAGGGTATACATCCAAAAAGTTTGAAACCAAGGAAGGATTACGACAAGGAGACCCACTATCAACAATGGCATTCAATCTAACATTGGAAGGAATAATCAGGAAAAGCAGAATAAACATGCAAGAAACGATATTTAAAAACGGCCACCAATGCATAGCATTTGCAGATGATCTGACGCTATTAGCAACAAGCAAAAAAGAACTACAAAAGTTAATGAAAAACATAATAACGGAAGCCAAAAAATTCGGACTTAAAATAAATGAAGAAAAGACAAAGTATATGATAATGGGAGAGATCCAAAAAGAAAAAGAGAACAACATCATAGTACAAATAGATGGAGAAAAAACATACTCGTTCAAAAGAGCCAAAGAAATTATTTACCTGGGAGCCAAAATAGATGAAAATGGTCATGAAGAAGGGGAGATAAAGGCAAGAATAGCTAAAGGAAATAAAAAATATGGAGCATTACGCACATTATTGAAATCCAAATACGTATCAAGAAAAACAAAAATAAGAATTTATAAGACTGTTATCAGACCTACAGTAACATACGCAAGTGAAACATGGGTGCTCAAAAAGTCAGAAACAGACCTATTAGAAAGATGGGAGAGAAAAATGCAAAGAGCAATATATGGAGGTGTGAAAATAGAAGGTCAGTGGAGAAGAAGAACCAATAAAGAATTGGAAGAACTATATCAAGAGCCAACGATTACGACGACGATCAAAGCACAGAGAATACGATACTTGGGGCACATAGAGAGAATGGGAAGTAAACGAATGCCAAAAATGGTACTCTCACGAAGACCAATACAAAAGAGGAGGAAAGGCAGGCCAAGGAAAAGATGGAAGGACAGTGTATATGAAGACTTGAAGAAAAGTAACATTGAGAGATGGAAAGAACTAGCATTGGACAGAAGGAGATGGAGAGAGGTGGTGAAGGAGTGTATAAAAAGACTGAAGTGTATTTAAATAAAATTTACAAGTTTTATAAGTTATGTAAGTTATACTAAGTTATTTATTATATTATTTATGTAATCAGAAATGTAAACATTTTAGCCCTAGGCCTATAAGGCCTGTTGCGCTTAATAAATAAATAATCCCAGACAGATATTCCAACTTACTGAACCAGAAATCGAAGGAAAAATTGTATGTATTATTAAATTTATACTTGTGTAATAAAGATTGAAAAGACTCCCGTTACTTTGAACTAAATACAACCTCAGAGTAAGGAAGAAGGTATTTAAGTACCCCATTCTTTTACATTGGCCCTATATCGAACCGGATCAAAAATAGGTGGAATAATATTGGAAATAGATACACAAATCACGAAGAAACCTTACGTTTTATTGCCGATTGTCCAAGCTAAACTCCCGAAAACAAGATAATAATCCCGATTCCCGAAAAAGAACTAATAATCCCGATTCCCGAAGAAGTGCATAATAATACCGATTCCCGAAAAAGAAATAATCCCGATTCCCGAAGAAGAAGTACATAATAATCCCGATTCCCGAAAAAGAAATAATCCCGATTCCCGAAAAAGAAGTACATAATAATCTCGAATCCCGAAAAAGAAATAATAATCCTTTTTACCCAAGAAGCTCCACAATATTTACAAGTAATATATTTCAAGTAATACTCGATGAATAGATGTAATTTATTGACATAAAAGTGAAAAATCTCAAATCTCAAGAGTGTCAAAAGTGACATTTCTCCATATTCACATTACCAGCTGTAGAGGTGGGATTTAAATTATTTTTAATTTTTAGGTAACTGTTATTTTTGAAAAATATTTTGTATTTTTGTAATAGTTTACGCTTTTAATGTAATTTGAATCTACAATTATGGAAGATGAAAAGAAATCTCGCCAATACATCAAGGCAAATATAACGCGAATAGTAAATTGGGTAGAAAACAATTTAAATAACCAAAATGATGAATATTTATTAAGAATTAAAGAAAATAACTTGATTCATAACTTTGAGCAATATTGTCTGACGCAAGACCATATTGAAGATTTAGATGTACAAAAACTTGATGTAGAGGACAGAGATAAGTTGGAAGATCTGTATTGTAAAACTTTGGCCAAAATAAGGCGTAAGTTAGCAAATATTTCACAGCCTTCAGGTCATGCTGATAGTTCTTTTAATATCAATAGTCAGACAAATAAAAATTCACATTGAGCTATTAAGCTCCCTCAAATATCAATCCCTATTTTCCAAGGTGAATTGCAAAAAATGGATCCCTTTCTACCAATTATATACGTCTCTAATAAAAGAAGACCAAGGTCTCACTAATGTTCAAAAATTTATTTATCTTAAATCATATTTAAAAGGAGAACCTTTAACTTTAATAGATTCACTTAATGTTACCAATGAAAATTTCTTAGTAGCTATTGAAATTCTTGAAAAAAGATACGATAATAATTTAGCTATAATTAACTCTCATATTAATTTAATTATTGATACACCACCACTTGTTAAAAGCAATTCAAACAATTTAAGAGAATTTCTAAACGAAATAAGGAATAACGTAGAATCCTTAAAAAATTTGAAATGTCCAGTAGATAACTGGGACTTACTCTTTGTTAACATTCTTGTAAAAAAATTGGACTTTGGTACAAAAAGGGAATATCAAACCAATAGAGATAGATCTCAATTGCCTACTTTAGCTGAATTTTATAAAATTTTGGAAGCTAGGTGTAATGCTTTAGAAGATCTTAATTCTACTAAAACTAAACAATCTACTAAACCACAATTCAAAACATCATTACATTCACATTTCTCAAATTCTCACAACTCTCAAATTCAAAACCCTCAGATATCACGTGATTTAAAATGCTTGTTTTGTAATATTGCTGGTCATAAAATTTATTCCTGTCAAAAATTCTCTAATTTGATTCACACTGATAAAAATAATTTTATTCGTACTCATTCACTCTGCTACAATTGTTTAGGTAGCAAACATACACTAAAAGATTGTACATCTCAAGTATGCTTTATTTGTTCTAAGAGGCACCACACAAGTCTCCATATAGATAATTATCACAACTCTCACTCACGATCAAATCAAAATCAAAACTCTCCATTTCAGACAAATCGTATGAACTCTCACAACTCCCATAATTGGCGACCTGGTAGGAGTCAGCATTCGCAAATTGATCAATCACACCAATCAAGTCTTTCTACTCCACTCACTAACGCCAACGAACCATCTGAAAATATTTCACCAGATGAAAATTCCGCAGTTCTCTCAGCGTGCTCTTCTAGAAACACTCATGTCTTGTTAGCAACGGCAAATGTAATTATATATACAAAAAACGGAACTTATGTTGAAGCAAAGGCTGTTCTTGATTCAGAAAGTCAAAACTCATTTGCCTCAAAAAATCTTATTTCTAAAATTAAATGCCCTACCTTTAAAAGAAGTCTACATATCTCTGGCATTTCTCAAAATTCTATATTGTCCACAGAAATGGTAGATATTGTTATACACTCTCGGTCTAATGACTTCTCAATTCATATAACATGTGCTGTTCTTCAAAATATTTCTTGTAAATTACCTCAGGTGCCAATAGATGTTAACTCTATAAAATTACCTGCAAATATAACTCTTGCTGATAGTAGATTTTTCGAACCATCCGAAATTTATATTCTGCTTGGTGCGGATGTATACTATGAGTTAATAAAAGAAGGTATTTACAAATTAGGTAATAATCTCCCTGTTCTTCACGACACTCACTTAGGATGGATTGTTGCAGGTAACATTGTTCAAGAAAGGAACATAAAAAAATGCATCATTTTTCGTACAAACATCTGAACCCATCATAGATGATAACCATTTAGATAAACTTCTAGTAAAATTTTGGGATATGGAAGAAATCTCAACAAAAACTCCTCTATCTCCTGAAGACGAAGTAGCTGAACAAATCTTTACATCTTCTTGTCAAATCTTAGAAAATGGAAGATTTCAAATAGATATACCCCTAAAGACTCCCACCGAGTTTAAAAAACTTGGCGACTCATTTCACACTGCGAAAAGGCGATTTTTATCTCTTGAGAAACGTCTACATTCAAACCGAACTCTTTTAAAAAATTATAAAGCTTTCATAGATGAATATGTACAACTGGGACATGGTAAATATATACCCCTTTCATCGGAAACAATTGCTGCCCCCAAATACTTTCTGCCACACCACTGTGTTTTAAAAGACAACAGTGTCTCAACTAAACTTCGAGTAGTTTTTGATGCTTCTAGTAAAACTACTACTGGTTACTCCCACAATGACATAACCCTTACAGGCTATAAGGTACAGCCTCAACTGTTCGACATTCTAATTAGATTTCGAAAGCATAAATATGTGTTCACTGCAGATATACAGAAAATGTATCGGCAGATTATGATAAACCCCCAGCAAACCTTTTTGCAAAATATTCTCTGGCGCGATTCTCCCGACAAGCCTCTTAGTTGCATAGAACTGCTCACAGTTACTTATAGCACTAATTGGGCTCCTTATGAAGCTACTCGTACCCTAAATGAAATTGCTATCAGAGGTAGAAAAAATTACCCTAAAGCCACAAACAACACTAAATCACACCTATAGGATGACATATTGTACGGTGCTAATTCCTTTGAAGACTTGGAATCATCATATGAACAACTCACTGAGTTAGTCGGTAACGCTGGGTTACAGTTACACAAATGGCATTCTAATTCTTCTAAATTTCTAAAAATATGTGACGAATCTCAATCCAAACAACGTTGCAACATTTCTCTAACTGATTCCACAAATAAGGTTTTAGGTTTATCTTGGAATCAAGCCTCTGACATTTTGTCTGTCTCGTTTCCTGAAACGCATTCCGAAACTGCACTCACAAAACGAAAGGCTCTTTCGGTCCTTGCAAGTATGTACGATCCTCTTGGTATAATTAGCCCATTGATTGTAATAGGGAAACTATTAATTGTTAAAGGTTAATTGGGACGAACCATTAAACGATTCATTTACTCACGATTGGATAAGTTTATTAAATGTTTTCCCAAGCTAAAAGTTATTAAAAATCCCTAGATACATGTTTCTTAACAAATCTGTTAATTATGTTCAAATACATGGTTTCGCTGACAGTAGCATTAAAGTATATGCTGCCTGTGTTTATTTATGAACCGTTTATAACGACAACTCTGTTTCTTCTGTTTTACTCACATCTAAATCTCGAGTAACCCCAATTAAAACTGTATCACTACCTCGTCTTGAACTCTGCGCTATGGTCCTTCTTGCTCAATTAACAAATACACTTTGCGCAATTTTTGAAAACCAGCTCTCGTTTGAGTCTATAAACTTGTGGTCTGATTCAGAAATTGCTCTGTGCTGGATTAGATCTCACCCTTCTCGTTGGACTTCATTTGTTTCTAAAAGAGTTTCTCAAATTCAGATGCTGTCAAAAAACTCCCATTGGAGACATGTCAAATCTTCAGACAATCCAGCTGACATTCCTTCCCGGGGAATGTTAGCAAAACAACTCATAAACTCCAAATTATGGTGGCACGGCCCGCCGTTTCTCTTAGATTCCAATCTGAATTTATTAAAACATAATCATGATCCCGAACCCTCTCAAATTTTAGAAGAAAGAAAAACAACACTTGTGTGTATTCATACACGGGAAACAACACAAAACACATTCTGGCAAGAAGTTTTTGAAAAATTTTCGAAATTTTCAAGATCTATCGAAAATACTAGAAAATCATCAATAAAATTATCTGGTCCTCTTTTGGTTACGTGCTCGAATATTAGAAGTTATCCCAGGTCGTGACAATAAAGTAAGACTAGTTAAACTTCAAACTGCAAATGGCCCTTGTATTCGTTCGATTACAACGATTTGCCCTTTGCCCCCTATTGTTTAACTTATTTACTGCCTTTGTTCTTAGAATAATAGTTCACTTTGTTTATTGTTTTTACTCATCTCTTGATTTTGTTAGAATAATAGTTCACCTTTGTTTATTGTTTCTACTCATCTCTTTATTTTATTTTAATTCTTCTTTTCGCGGCGGGGAAAATGTTGGAATACTTCCAACAGATATTTTCTTTTTCTGTTACATTACACGTTACTCGTTATAAATTATCGTCACGTTATTAAAACACGCAACTTTACACGTTACTATGTTAATATTATTGAAAAAACAATCTGACAATTCTAAAATTTTAACTTCCCAAAACCATCAAAAAATTACTTTCGATAAAAAATTAGTTATTTAGCGCTTGTTCAAGATTTAAATAATATAAATATTGGTGTATTAATTCCAGACAGATATTCCAACTTACTGAACCAGAAATCGAAGGAAAAATTGTATGTATTATTAAATTTATACTTGTGTAATAAAGATTGAAAAGACTCCCGTTACTTTGAACTAAATACAACCTCAGAGTAAGGAAGAAGGTATTTAAGTACCCCATTCTTTTACACATCATCATTCATCATTATTTTATTATACAATTATGATAACTATTTTATTATCACTTTCACGAAAAATAGTTATTCTTCCATGCTCTATTTGGTCTAAAATCTAAGAAACAACCATCAGATATCAAACTTTTTTAATTTTATACGAGGTATGTAAAAAATATGAATTTTTCTTAAGAGTGAAGTGCCTTTATTATTCACAATATTTTAATTAGAAGGATGTAATTGAAGGGTATGGGATGGATGCGCCTATTTTACCTGGTATAATCCAGTCTCGATAAATGGTTCTTTAAGATGTGGGCAAGAGTGAGCCAGTGGCAGTTTTAATCCCCGGGTGAAAGACGAAAGCACGATCATTATTTACTTACTGGAATTTCTCCTAATTTAGGAAAATATGTAAATTGGGTAAAAAAGGAAGTCTGTTTATTATTATAAGTAGTAAGAAGAAAGGTAGGGTGTTTATTAGTACCTAACAGAAATTAAATTTTTCAAAAACATGCCGGATGGTTAGATTTAGTCATTATTAGCACGATCATTGTTTGGTACTTACTGGAATTTCGGCTCATCTAGGAAAATATGTAAATTAGGTAAAGAAGGTCTGTTTATTATTACAGGTAATAAGAAGAAAGGTTTTGAGAGGTAGGATGTTTATTAGTACCTTACAGAAATTAAATATTTCAAAAACATGCCAGTTGCTTAGATTCTGTCGTCTGATCTGCATTATGGAGAAAATTACAAGTCAACGAGGCAAAACTCTTGTGCTTTATCAAAACTTTAAATTTCGAAATTGCGGTCTCATTAGTAAGGGTATCAGGTGGAGGTGCACTAATAAAAAGTGTCAATCTAAGTTATACACAGATGAAGCTATAACTCTTGTTTTGGGTAAGTAACAATTCTTATAAATATTGTATGCCTTTTTTTTAAATATAAAAGCGGTCAAATTGGGAAAAAATCATCAAATTAAATGTGTGTAAGGTTTTAAATGATATATCAGGTGTAGCTGATCAAGTATCCGTCAAGACGTACAGCTGATTTTGCTTTGTGTTTTTAACAATGTTAAAAAGTAAAAAAAATATTTTTTTACTATAAAAAAATTTGTATACATTTTAGCGAAAATGGTATATCTACAAATAAAAAGCTCTTTAATTTTGAGGGTTTCCAAATTAAAATACATAAGCAATCAACCGAGATAATTACAAAAAAAATCGTATTTTTCAGTAATTTATAAATGCTTATAACTTTGGTTTTTGCAAAACGACATACAATACAGCTAATCATAATTGTGGCAGTTAATGAGTTATTAAAGTGTAATAAATTGCAAACAGATCGAACTAATAGTTTGTAAGTTATTTCGTTTGTTTTTCCCAGAGAGCGATTATTTAAACAACTATACCCACCCAAATAGTCACTCTAGTCTAGAGGTATTTTGTAAATCGCAATCGATTCTTAAACATTTAAAATCTTAAACATTTTATTAAATATGTTATTAAAAAAACAGGTTGAAATAGAGCTGAAATTTTAGCTTATAAACAGTTATAATAACTTTGACATCTTTTACGTCACACGCTTATGAGTAGTCTCAATGAGAAACTCGAGAAAAAACACACTTTCCAAAAAAAAGAGAGTTTTTTGGACCAAAAGGAAAGATAGAATGTTTTTAAATCATATAGCTGAAAATTAAGCAGATTCTAAATAAAGATCTAGAATTTATGGTCCAACTTATAGATGGCATATTATTATGTATTATAGTGAAGGAGTAAAAAGTAATAAGCCATTTAAGTGAGGGTATGTATTTGTTAATATCGCCACGGAAAGTGGAACGGATAACTGTCGGCTGCGATATCTCGGCTTGTTTCTATAACTATAATTGTAGTTTTTATAAGTAATAGTTTCTAGAACTATAACTAAGTTTTATACTTATTGGTCATAGAAGATACCCTTGTTTTGGAAATAATTTTTCACCAGCTTTTCATTGAGTCTACTTGTAAGCTTGTAACATAAAAAATATTAAAGTTATAAATTTTTGTAAGCTAAAAACTCGGCCTTTTTTAAAACTATTTTTTAATAGCAGTTTAAAAAAATTAAGTTTGTTTTAATCTACCTTAAAATTAAAAAGCGTATTGCGATTCACAAAATAGAGTAACTGCTTGGGCAAGTACGGTTAAAAAGTTCTAACCGGTGAGGTGCCATATTAAAGTCGCAGAAACATATCAATCAAAGCGCATTGGAAAGTCGAGCTTGAATCTTTAGTAGGTAAGTTTCAGAAAGTTTAGTAAAAATGACTCAAAATCATTGAAATCGTATTATATCAATCGACGCAAAGTTACACGAAGACTTCAAATACATAACAACTTCCAGTTCTACTTTCGGTCATTTTGGGTGAAAACCTAGGACTTACGAAGTCCAATTATGTACTTGTTCTTAACTAATTATCTTCCACAATTTTTGGTTGTTATGTATGTTCCATGTAAAAAACAAAGTTATGAAGCATTTAAGCCCGAATAGTCTTCTTCTTTTTCTCAAAATATCATTTATAAATTACTGCAAAAATAATGATGTTTTTGCAATTATTTCGGTCAATTATACATATATGCATTTTAATTTGAAACCTTTCAAAATTAGAAGATTTTATAATTTACAATATTTATTTGAATTATTTTTTTCCTAAAATGTATGGGTGATTCCATTTCAAACCACTCAAATTTGAATACAAAAAACATTTGGATCTTCGATGTATCTAAAACTTGGTCTAAAGCTTCTGCGGAAAGTAAAAATAAGCTTAAACTGAAGCATTTAACCCTCTTCTTCTTTTTCTCAAAATATCATTATTAACGATTTTACAGTAATTTGGTATTTATTTAAAAAAATTGTGTGTTATAGTATAAAGTATCAATGAAAAATAATTTTTTTTCATAGAAGGGACTCCCAAATGTGATTATAAGGCATTATAACAAGTTATTTTGGTTCAAAAACAAGTTTTTGATCAAATTTTAGTGTAGAAAACGTTAAAATATCGTATTATTAATTTTCCCTTATTCCCAAAATACATTATCTTAGATTTGACTGAAAATTTGGAAACATATTATAGTTAAAACACACCACAAGTGGTTAAAAGGATTTTTATAGTTTTACAATACAAAAAAATATATGCAATAATATCAGAGTTAAAAATATATGCGCATACTCTAAGTACAATTAATTCGGAAAATATCGACCTCAGGACAAAAATTGTTAAAACGAAAATATAACAACTGTAAATACGATTTATTTGGAACAACTTTAGTTCCTACCATTTTTGTAGAAAAGTTGAAAATGACGGAGATATTGAGCCAAATCGATTCTCCTTTAACATCAAGATGGCGGTTAACGTAACGGCGGAATTAATTCACGATTTTAAATTTAGACTACTATTGACCCACCTAAATATCAGAAGAATAAAATTTTGGTCAGCTGGGAATGCAAGGTCAAATGTAATTCGGACTGGACTATATACTTTGAGTCTGATATTATTGCATGTAACATTTTTTTTTTGTATTATAAAACAATTAAAAATCCTTTTAACCACTACAGTCCTGTGTTTTGGCTATAATATGGTAAATTTTTAGCCAAATCGAAGATGGAAATGCAGAAAATTGTAAAACAACGGCAATTTAACGTTTTCTGCCATAAATTTGATAAAAAACTTGTTTGTGCATTAAAATAACTTGTTATCATGTCTTATAATGGCATTTTTGAGGCACTTGTATTAAAAAATTATTTTTTCATTGATACTTTGTGATGTAACACACAAATTTGTTTAAATAAATAGATACCAAATCACCGTAAAATCACTAAAAATTATATTTTGAGAAAAAAAAGACTGTTCGTGCTTAATTGCTTCAGTTTGAGCTTATTTTTGCGTTCCGCAGGAGCTATAAACCAAGTTTCAGACAAATAGGAGATCCAAAAGTTTTTGTCTGAGTGATTTGACATGGAATGTACCGTACATAATAAACGTTTTTTAGGCGAAAAAATGATTGTTTCAGTCTTTACCATTGTTTAAAAAAAACAAAGCAAAATTAGCTGTATGTCTTCTCGTAATTGTCATCAGCAACCCCCAAATTCCTTTTAAAACCTTGAATTACATGTATAAGATTTTTTTATGTTTTTACCTATTGACTGGTATATACCAAAGACACCAGAAATTATAAATAATTCACGCAAACGTGCATAAAAATTAATAATAAATATTGTTACAGACAAGCTGATAGATCATAACCACGCAGAAGACCCACTCATACCAATTCATGCTGTGCGAAATAGCCTAAAAAGAAAAGCTATCGACAACATCAGTGAAAAACCATCAAATTTAATTATTCAAGAAATCGCCCAGTCTCCTGATATTATGGACAATATTAACTCGAAGGACTTGTTCAACATGCGCAAGTGTATAAATCGAAAACGCAGGTCCCTTTTTCCAAAGTTACCAGTCGACATTTCTGAAATCCAAGACACTCTGGACACGCTTACAATAATTAAAACATGCAAGAGTGAAAATTTTTTGATGGCTAATTGCCACGAAACCAATATTGTAATATTTTCGTGTGCAACAAATTTACAATTTTTGAGTTCTTGCTCAACATTGTACGTTGATGGTACATTTGAGTATGCACCCAAATACTTTTTGCAAATGTTTACTTTACATGGTTTAAAAAATAATCAGTACATTCCTCTGGTTTTCTGTTTGTTACCAAACAAATGTAAAAGTAGCTATATAAGAGTATTTGAATTAATTAGGGACAAATGTACATTGATGGATTTAACTTTTCAACCTGACAAAATTGTGGTTGATTTTGAAGAAGCAATTCATGTTGCGATTAGGCAAATGTGGCCAAATATAACATTAGTTTTGGTTGCCGTTTTCACTTGTCGCAATCTTGGATTCGAAAAATTCAAAAGTTAGGTCTTATGTCAGACTATAGGAACCCAAATTCCAATATAGGTCATTTTTTAAAATGGTTTTTTGGTTTGACGTTTTTAGACCCCCACATTGTAGGAGATTGTTTTGTATTTGATTTCTTGTCGGAGAAATTAGAAGATGACCGACTCACAGCATTATTAGATTATCTAACAGAGAATTATATAGATGATAATGCTCGTTTTCCACCACATATTTGAGCTTGTGCTTCAGCGTCTTCTGAAAGAACAACGAATTGCTGTGAGTCGTTTCATTCGCAGTACAACAAAAGTTTTTATTACCCCCATCCTAACATTCTACAATTTTTACACGTTTTAATACAAAATCAAACTAATGTTTACATTAAAATAAATAGCATACACCTCCCAAAAATAATTTCTAATAAAAAATATAAAGAGCGCTTAAAGTTATTACAATCATTACTTGTAAAACATGAAGGGGGTGAAATAAGTCGATTTCATTTTGTAAAATCAGCTTCATTTCACTACCGTAGTAACATGGAGCTTTAATTTAATTAGGTGTAGATATTTATATTAGTCCGTAAGTGTAGAGTATTTCTTGAAATAAATTCTTATATTTTCGTTCAATTTTTAATTATACACCTAACCTATCCCGTCTATAAATTTACTATTTTAGGTGGGAATAAGCCACAATTTAAGTTTGAAATTAAATTTATTTGACGTTTCGATTTTTACTTCAAAAATCGTTATTAAACTACAAAACTTTAATAAATTAAACAAATTTTGTTTTTGTTGCTTGGTAAAAGAATTCTTCCAACAATTTAATTTTATCTGACTCATTCATATTGACAATTCAGACGTAGGCTTATGTCTGCCTAAATTATGCATTTTAAAGTAGATGACTGTAACATGATATTGCCAATATTTATGAGTTGCGTTCCTGGAACGACTTTATTGGTATTTAGATAGTTCATTCGTTTACATGAAATCAACTTTAACTTAAAAACATCCGTTAGAAAAATCATGGCATGTGATGTGTCTTTAAAAAGACAACCACATGCAATGATGACAGTAAAATTCTCGTGTTATTGATCAGTTTAACGTACGTCAGGTAAAATAAATGTCTCATCATCCAGCCTAAAAAGTCCACTGCTGAACATAGGCCTCCTTCCCTCGTTTCCAACATTCCAACCCCGTCTATCCTGCGTCGCTCTCAGCCAGTTTTTATTTAGCTTTCTTTTAAGTCGTCAGTTTATCTTGTAGGCGGTCGACCGACGCTTCTCTTGTCTTCTCTTGGCCTCCGTTCCAATAACCTCTTTGTCCATCGCCCATCTATCACTCTGGCTATGTGTCCTGGCCATCTCCACTTCAACCTGGCTATCCTTTCGATGACGTCAGTCACCTTTGTTCTTCTCCTGATTTTTTCGTTTTTGATCTTGTCTCGCAGAATTATTCCTAACATTGACCGCTCCATTATTCTCTGCGTGACTCTTAGTTTAGTTAAGGTAAGTGTTTCTGATCCGTACGTCAAGACTGGGAGGACACACTGGTCAAATACCTTTCTCTTTAGGCATGTGAGCAACTCACTTTTAAAAGTTTCTCTCAGTTTTCCAAATGCTGCCCACCCAAGACTCAAAACAAAAATAAATGTACATAACACCAAGTACTTACCATGTCGGGGTAGTATCTTAAGTTTTTTCCTGGTTTTTTCCTTGTGAATTGCTATGGGATCACTAACACGAGAATTTTACTGTCATCATTGAGGAATATTCATAATGCATGAGGATTTTTCCTGGTGAATTACTATGGAATCTCGAACACGAGAATTTTACCGTCACCGATGCATGTGGTTGTCTTTTTAAAGACAGATCACATGCTATAATTTTTTTGTGTGACGGATATTCTTGAGTTGGGGTTGATTTCATGTAATCGAATGAACTATCTTTCAGTAAAGTCGTCCCAGGAACGCAACTCATAAATATTGGCAATATCATTTTAAAGTCTTCTACTTTAAAATGTATAATATATGTCTGAATTGTCGATATAAATGAGTAAGAATAAATTAAATTATCTATTAGAAGAATTTTTTACCAAGCAACAACATTTTTGTTTAATTATTCATATTTTGTATTTTGACAACGACATACGATAAGGACGTCGAATCGAAACGTTAATAAAATCATTTTTTTTTTTAGTTAAATTGTGGCTTATTTCCAATTTAGAATAGTTGATTACAAAAATGCCACAAGGCAATAGCTTCAGAACAACAATAATAATATTCTTAAGTTACAGTTAATTTCATATAATCGAATGAACGATCTTTCAATAATGTTCCAGGAACTCAACACGTAAATATTGACAATATCATTTTAAAGTCATATACTTTAAAATATATATGTGCTACATTGTCTGAATAATTCTCAATATGAATGAGTCAGATAAAATTAAATTTTAGAAGATTTTTTTTACCAAGCAACAAAAACACAATTTGTTTAATTTATTATTTTTTTTATTGTGATAACGTCAAATAAATTTAGTTTTAAACTTAAATTGTAGCTTATTCCCACCTAAAATAGTAAATTATATAAAAAATAAAAGGAAGACATTAAGATATTACAACATGACGGGTGGCGGCGCAGTCATACCCAGGGATTAGCGACCCTCTGAGTTTGTTCGGCGCACTCATGCCCCCAGCTTAACGTAGCTCAGGTAAAATTGGCGCATTCCTCCCCTGCCCTAATTGAACACTAAAACATTTTTTTTAATTTCAAACACCTTTTCTTAATAACAATTTTCGATATTGTGAAATGTAAAGGTACTTTACTCTTGAGTAAAATTCATATTTTTTGACATAAATTCGTATAAAATTAATTAAATTTGATATTTGATGATTGCATCTTAGATTATATACAATGCAGAGTATCTTATACAGAATATCTTTTTTCGTAAAACTGAGAATAAAAAAGTTATCAATAGGTTCCAGGTTACGCAGACATACTGTATAAGAGCAAAAAAAATTTTTTTGCTGAACATTTATTATTGTTGAAGCTTATTATTAAATGTATTTTAGGTAAGTTTTACAAAAAAAAGTTTTGATCACTTTGTATAAACATTTTTTTAGCTGGTGATTTTTGGTTTTTGTATTACATTTTTGTTATCTTTCATCCTAAGCTTTAAAAAATCATTTATAAATCTGTAATAGATCTGTTCAAACTTGAGTAATACCGTCTTAACCCTTTCAGTCACAACTTTTTTTGAGCTATGGGAAAATTCTCATATTTGGTATATAAAATAAACTATTTTTGTTGATAATTTTAACATCATTTTTTTTTTGATATGTCATATGTCACTTGGCATATGACATGTCCATGTTGATGGACATTATGACTTGAAGCAAAATAAAATAAACCTGAAGATTTTAGAAATTTATTTGAATATCATTAGAATGACGAAATAAACAATATTTTTTGTAAATAACGAATTAATCATTTTACATGAAATTTAAAAAAAACAGTTACGACCGCTTACAAAACATAAGTGAACATTACATTTCACGCAAAATGTATGTGATTTTCCCTTACAGTTCTCCATTTTGCAACGTGTACTATCTTTTTTTTCATCTATTTTCGGAAAATGTCCATAGCTGTCGAACCGTAATTCAATATATGGCCTTGCTTCAGTTTTGGTTTTTTTATTATTTGTTGTACCAGTATTTTCTTGACCAGATGGTCTGCCTCTCTTTGGTGGAACCTTATGTAAAATGAGGTGTTGCCCAATACTCATTCTAAAGTCCCACAAATCCAGGATTTTATTGTGTTGTACGCCTAGCAGTTCAGCTTGTTTTCTATATTCCAACCACGAATTTACTATCGCCATATCTATAGCATGTGTTATCATACGTACAGTCCATTTTCTGGATCGTCTGTAGGATCTGTAAACGCTCAATAAAAAATCTAACTTATCAACACCACCCATGTTGGAATTGTAAAGCGATATGGGTCCAATAATACAGTCCTGGGACCAATAATACAGTCTTGCTCTTGGGAATTTTAGATTTCCCATAATAATGTGAATGCCTACAAATCGCTTTATTTCTTCTTTATCTGATGGAGAAAACCGAGCAATATTTTTTTGTACGGCATATAAGTTAGTCATTTCTGAAATCTTCTCAAACAGAGCATCAGGTATGTATTTCATAAAATATTCAATAGGAGCAGGTAATTCATCAACTTGTACTTCTTCTGGAACAAACCACTGTACTGGCCTGGTAAGATAGGTAATATTTTTTTTCCAACAAACATCTTTCTTATTTGTGAGTTTGAACTCTTTACAAAACTCTAGCAGTCTCTCCTTTGCAGTTGTTTGTTTTTCGGTGGTTTGGTTGGAATTTTCTTTGGTTTTCATGTCCTCAGACATTGGTTGTTCTGTAGTCACTTCATTGGGATATTCTAGATTTTCTAACTCACCTCTTTCTGTTGACTTCTGTTCTTGGATCAATCCGTCAAAAATAGTTTCCTCAATATCTTGGATATCATCGCCAAATTCTGAGGAAACGTCATTTAGATCCGCAATACTGTTGGCGTCATCAGCATCTGACAAACGTAATATTTCTGAGTCATCGTCTTTCATGAGTAAATCCAGAAGTTCATCCTCAGTCAAGGGTCGTGACCATCTCTTTTCTTTACTAGTTGACGGTAAACTTTCCATTTTATGGATATCTAAAACAACACGACCTTGCTAATTTTTATATGCATAAGTATACCTAAGTCATTTTGTCCATCTACATGGACATATAAATATACACCACTTTATAAGATATTTTCAGTCAACAGTTTGATACATAATATAAACACACTATACTAATGCTCTTTACTTACCCAAATCAGCAGGTATTTGTACGAAAAAACAAGTTTATTCAATAGAAATCGTTCCAATAACAAACAGGTGTTTTCACCACCACGACAGCGTGCTAAATGCAACCTGTTTTGCGTTTTATATAGCTTCACAAATCGACTAACAGATGGCTATCAATGTATTCAATGCTTTTCTTATGCATGTACCCACACATGGACAAAATGATTTGGGCGATAATAACCATCGATGTTTTAAGAGAATGCTTTGAAAATCGATGTCCATCGGTGTGGACACGATGACTGAAAGGGTTAAAGTGGTGTTAATTCAATAAAACTACGAAGATTTCAAAAATTACATTGTTTGAGACGTCATATCGCACCTTCAGAACCATAGAGCATTAACTGCAAATAATATCTTTCTGAGATAATGGGAATTTAAAAATATTTTAACATTAAAAAATTTTTTACTTTTAAGATATTAAATGTTAAACCAAAATTTTTGGAAATAAAAATAATCAATTTAAAGGGGCTTAATCCCAAATAATACGTATTAAAAAAATGTTTGATTTTTGATAGATTTTACACATAATTCCTTATAGCTCTGAATTGAAATAATAAAATTGCACTCATAATCTAATCAATGGTAACTTTGTTACAGACAAAAAAACAGTATGTAATGAAAATTACAAGCTACACAGAAAATGAAAACGTATCATCAGACAATACAATAATATATTATACATACTTATATCGCAAATATCATTAATATTATGGTGAATCATCTCCAACTACTAAATTATTAAAAAAATCATGGTATTGGGGTTTAATTGCATTTGTTTCGCATAAAGATAAGAGATCTCTCTTTTTAACTGCAGTGATACCTGGTGCAGAAGCATATGCTGTCTTTAGTTCCAAGTTTTCTAGTTCAGTAAACTGTCCCCTTAATCGGCGACGCAGGTTTATTGTTTCTAGTCTTCACTTTGAAGGAAAATGGGCTGTTGTTTTCTACCTCCAAAACTTGAATATCATTCCATGTGATTTTGTTTCCGTCTTCATCAATGTTGAAATTGTTGCCAATTATTGAACATAGGTGTTTAAGGTCATAAAATCCATCCGTGCACATTTCATTTATTTTGAATGGTGGTCCATTTTTCTTAGCTGACTGGATAACGGTCACCCATTGGGCTGGTACATAAATAGGACCTCCTTTAAGAACTCGCTTTCGTTGTTTTTCAATGAGGGAATGCATGTTATCTCCCTCGTTCTGGGAATGTCCAGTAATCAGAAATTTATGTGTTATTTTAGGTATATTAAATGTATAGACTGCGTATACGTATAAGGCGAGTATAAACTTATTTTTGTTCTGTCCGGAACAATTATCCGAATAGAACACCACGTTGCTGCTGTTTCCTATGTCCTGCAGGTATTGAAAAAGGCATGTTCGAATTTCATTGGGACTACGATTAGCAATGCCCTCATACAAAATAAAACAATGTCCCAGTCCTTTTCCGATATCGAAAATTGTGAAATTGAATGTAGAAAGTCGTCGTTTATAATAAAAGCTTGATATTTCGCCACACGGAGTAGGCAACACAGCTTGTAAATCGAAGCATGCTGTTATGCACTCTTCAGATTTTGCTAATGCGGCGTCTTTGTTCTTTTCCTTTCTACTTAATTCAACTTCATGACGATGTTTCTCAAATTCAGATCTGAGAACTTCTTTGTCGCTTGCATTTTTGTATGACTCACAAAGTGAACACTGATCCTTTTTCGGTGTGAAGAATCCTATATTAAACTCTGTATTAAATATATCTCTAAAGATGTGGTAATTTCCATACTCAAGTTCTTGTGCGATTGATTGAGAAACATAGTCTCTGTGAAGGTCTGCTAACGTTTTTTCGCCACTTATAAATATTCTGCTTGTTTAATTTCTTAAGTAATGCGATTCAACTTTTGGAATTTCAGTGAAATAAGTTCGGATCCTTTGCTTAATTTCGTGCCCTACTTGCTTATGATTTTGGTGAAAGACCCTTTGGTCTTTCTGTATGAAGTTATCCTGTGTTTTTAACTGAATGTTGCTGATAAATTTATCACTTATGCTGAGAGTTGACATAAAAAATGTTTTGCATACTCTGTACTTCATCTTCAATCACAAACTCATATTCATAGTTTGGTGCTCTTGGACGATTTCCTACATTCACTCTAAGGTATTTAATGTGAGTTTTTTCATGCCTTTTAAAACAAAATTTCTTTGCAACATGAGATGTCCAAAGCTCCAATATTTCGTAAAAAGCTGGATTCTCTGTTCATCTGTTATTTTATTGTATTTAAATTTACATTTATTTTCATTACATCTATCTTTCATACCTCTAGCAGGAACTTGAACATTTTTGGCATTAGTGTAAGCCTGTCCTAAATTTCTTTGTGTCTTCCTCAAATTTTTCTTCAATTTTTCTGGCTGGCGTTTCCTTTTCCTTGTATTTTTTCTCCTCTTCATCCAGTGCATTGGCTGACATATTATTTTCTGCATTTAAATCTTCATTCACTACGCTTGCTACAACTTGTAAGTTTTTATCAACATTTTTTTCGATGATGGCATCTTCTTCGGTAATATTTTCACCGCTTGATTCATGTGGCAGTACCGGACACCATGTTGGATCATCAATGCTGTCATCACTGAATGCTGATAATAGTGAAGATTCATCCTGTAAAATAAAATAAAATAATTGTAAAAAGCGAATATTGCTGTGGTTATTACTGGCAACAAAGGTACTAAGAATGATGATGAATGACTTACGTATTTACAATTGTTTGATGATCACTGTAGTCCAGAAAGCCACTGCGCATCCGCTAGGAAAAATATTCTAATTCGGATTTTTTGCACAATCTTACTCAAAAAGGACTCCTTTTAACAAATTTGCATGTTGCCAGGACCAAAAGGTGGTCAAAAATTTTTTAAACGTTTTTTTTTTGTTTTTTCCTAAAATTATTTTTGTTGCACGTAAAAAAGTTTTTTTTAGGTTTTTTGGATCATTCCAAACAGAAAAGGTCTTAGTGACTTTTCTCTAAAAACGATAGTTTTTGACATATAAGCGATTAAGAATTAAAAAATTGCGAAATCGGCCATTTTTAACCCTCAAAAACTATGTGAAAAACTGAAAATTTGAATGTTGCCAAGGTAGGTAGATATTCTTTAAACACATATTGATATAATCCCGAAGAGTTTTTTGCAATACAATATTCAAAACTCCTTTGTTTTTTAATTGCTAATCAAGCGTGCGCGACACTATTTTCCACCGACAGTATGGTGCAAATGAAAGGAATAAATTCGTTATTTCGTAAACCGGCGACTTTAAGGAAAAATCCCGAAACAGGTCGATTTTTATTTTTAAGTTATGATATTACGGCATATATGGTATACTAGTGACGTCATCGGTCTGGGTGTGATGACGTAATCGATGATTTTTTTAAATGAGAATAGGGGTCGTGTGGTAGCTCATTTGAAAGGTTCTTCAATTCTCTATTCAGTAATGTAAACATTTACATAATTATTTATACAGGGTGTCCTACTTCTTTTTTTTGTCAAATAATTTAATTTAATAAAAATTTTTTGGACACCCTTTATAAACAATTATACAAATGTTCATATTACTCAATAGAGAATTGAAGAACCTTTCAAATGAGCTACCACACACAAAAAAAAATGAGCTACCACACGACCCCTATTCTCATTTAAAAAAATCATCGATTACTGACGTAATCACGTCCAGATGGATGACGTCACTAGTATACCATATATGCCACAATATCATATCTTAAAAATAAAAATCGACCTGTTTCGGGATGTTTCCTTAAAGTCGCTGGTTTACGAAATAACGAATTTATTCCTTTCATTTGCACCATACTGCCGGTGGAAAATAGTGTCGCGCACGCTTGATTAGCAATTGAAAAACAAAGGTGTTTTAAATATTGTATTGCAAAAAACTCTTCGGGATTTCATCAATCGATGTTTAAAGAATATCTACCTACCTTGGCAACATTCAAATTTTCAGTTCTTCACATAGTTTCCGAGGGTTAAAAATGGCCGATTTCGCAATTTTTCAATTTTTAATCACTTATATGTCAAAAACTATCATTTTTAGAGAAAAGTCACTAAAGACCTTTTCTGTTTGGAATGATCCAAAAAACCTAAAAAAAACTTTTTTCCATGCAAAAAAAATAATTTTAGGAAAAAAAAAACGTTTAAAAAATTTTTGACCACCTTTTGGTCCTGGCAACATGCAAAATTGTTAAAAGGAGACCTTTTTGAGTAAGATTGTGCAAAAAATCCGAATTAGAATATTTTTCCTAGCGGATGCGCAGTGGCTTTCTGGACTACTGCCAGTTCGATGGTTTTGATCTAGATTCACAGATCTTTTTCATACACGGGATTCAGACCTATCATGGCACTAGTTTTATTAATTTAATTTTAATTAGATATTATTCCCATTTAGTAGCACAGGCTTCTCGCAATCATTGGGGAAGATGATCGATTATGAAATTATGCTTCTACAACAATAATCAGCTGGAGTAAAAAAAACTAATATAGAGAGACCATCAATCCAGTTATTTAAGTATGAACAAATATTGAATTCTAATAAAAAAGAATGCACTACGAACATACCTCAGAGGAGGCTATTTTTGCTTGGAACAGCTCTTCTCCACGACTTGCAGCTTTGTCAGTCAACATTGTTGATGGATTTCCATTCTTCGACGTATCTCTCTGAGATTATTTCTGTAGGACTATCTTCTCGCCCAGCGAAAAATCGTAAATAAAAAGTTGGGTATTCTTTCTTTGCTGTATATTCTGTGACCTCATCCAATCTTCAGTCTGTAAGAACCATCGCTACTGGAAACACAGTCCTCACAAGTCCTTTGCAGTAAGGCCTGAAATAACAACAATTCAGCTCTTTAATGTGGGTAGCGCAGCAAAAAGGCTACCCCATTAGTGGTCCTTTCGATTCCGAATTCTTTGATAAACATGACTGAAAGAAGGAGTAGGCACCAAAGAAGCAAAAAATCACCGCCGAAGAGGCACAAGAAGAAAGAATAAATAGTTTCAAGAACTGCAAAAGCCGGTATCCCGTTAACCCATATAAAAAATGGACTCTCCAGGAAATATTTCATAAACACAGCCATTAAAGTTGGCCTTCGGCCTTCGCTTGGCTCCAGATAAGATACGTGTTTGTAAAAAGTGCGCGGTACGCGGTACGGCAAGACCCAGAGACTTTAACGCAAACCGAAAGTGAAGTGCAATTGGATACACTTGGTGAGGTCATAACTCTTTTTTATTTACGCATTATATAAACGCTTCATTTGTATTTAGTCACGTATGTATTTAGTAATTTATTCGGCATTTATTTGTGTATTCTAAGATTTTTATGAACTAATGGCTCTCTGATTTGACACAGATCTTTCTCACTATTCTCACTAAAGATAGCTGACACTGAAAAGTCAGATCCGGAATTTTGTTCGAATGAAATTTGTTCAAAGAAATTTATTCGACGGAAATTTATTCGAATATATATTGTTCGAACAGAAAGTTGTTCGAAAGAAAGTAGTTCGAAAGGAAATTGGTTCGAAAATAAATTATTCGAGGAATTCGTATCTAGGGAATGGTCTACGTGATTAATACTTAATGACTTAGGTAATCTCTAATATCCCTATTGCAATTAGACAGGTAGGAATTTTATTTTATAAATAAATTATTCGAGGAATTCGTATCTAGGGAATGGTCTACGTGATTAATACTTAATGACTTAGGTAATCTCTAATATCCCTATTGCAATTAGACAGGTAGGAATTTTATTTTATTAATGACATTTAAGATTAATGACATTTGTGATTTAAAATGGCTGCGAAATTTTTTAAAAGTTCGAAAGGCAAAGATATGCGTAGTTTTCACGGATATTTATACGTACAGGACAAAAGTTATGATACCAAAGTTTACTGGAAGTGTGCAAATTTTAAGAAGTTCTCTTGTAAAGGTCGAGCAATTCAAAGACGACCAGAAGAAGTAAAAGAAACTGGTGAACATAATCATGCTGGTGAAGCTGCCGTGATTACTGCGAAAGAGGCATACAGTAATATGAAGGAAGCTGCAGTTAGAACTCGAGACACACCTCACTACATTATTTCAAATTCGTCTTGTCAACTACATTTTGCAGCAAGCTCCCAGCTACCTTCAATAGAAAGCATGAAAAGGACTATTCGAAACGTTAGATTAAAGAAGAATAGCGAACCAACGCTTCCAAAGACACGCGCCGAAATACAATTTCCGGATGAGTACCGAAAAACCGACAATGGAGAAGACTTCCTCTTATTTGATAGTGGTATGATTGACTTGAGAATTTTATTGTTTACAACACGACGAAATTTACAACTCCTAGTAAATTGCGAGCATTGGTACGCTGATGGCACGTTCAAAACGGTACCATTATTATTTGAGCAATTGTATACAATTCATGGAATAAATGAATGCGTAGCAATTCCATTGGTATATGCACTGTTGCCGAATAAAACTGAAGCCGTGTATCGTGAAATTTTAAATGTAGTTAAGCGGCTAGAACCTCGAGTGAATCCAACTTCTTTTATGATTGACTTCGAACCTGCCATGATAAAAGCTATTGGAGCAGAGTTTCCACAAACCAGGTTAAGTGGTTGTTTTTTCCACTTTTGTCAATGCATATATCGACGAATTCAAGAAGAGGGATTAAAACGGACATACGATAATAATATAGACTTTGCTCTAAAAATTAGGATGCTGTCGGCTTTGGCATTTGTTCCTTCAAGAGAAGTTATAAATTCTTTCGAAGCATTGATCGATAATGAAGAATTTCCCGAAGAAGCTCAGCAAGTGGTAGACTACTTCGAGGATACTTGGATAGGTCGTCCAGATCGCAGAAATCGGCGTCGCCAACCACGTTTCCCCATTTCTATGTGGAACTGCTACGATTCTGTGTTAGATGGTCTTCCAAAGACCAATAATTCCATAGAGGGATGGCACCGTGGATTTCAGGGGCAAGTAGGAGCTGAACATCCAACAATTTGGAAATTGATCGAAGCAATAAAAAGGGAACAAGCTATAAATAATGTGCGAATCGAACAAATAGTTGCTGGTCACGGCATACATCAACAAAAGAAGAAATATAAAGACAGTGCAGCACGTCTGTTAAATGTAGTAAATGGTTTTGATGTAAGAGTTGACACTATAACCTATTTACGTGGAGTTGCCCATAATATCTCGTTGTAAGTACGATTGTATATTTTAATATATGTAATAACAGGATGTAATAACATATGTAAATAATAATAATTTTGAAAATATATATTTTTGCAATTCGAGTACCCACTTTAATTATAGCTATTAAAATTTCTGCAGTTCAAGTGCGCCCAAACTTTTCAACCCTTAAAAACGGTATCCGGAATTTTATTCGAATTAAATTTGTTCGAACAAATTTATATTCTAACAAATTTCTTTTCGAACAAATAACATTCGAACAAATTTCCGTCGAATAAATTTCTTCGAACAAATTACATTCGAACAATTTTCCGAGATTCCTGAAAAGTATTGTATTTACCGGCATTTGATTTTATTACTATACCGATTGTCTGACGGAACGCTCTTTATGAAAAACATTATTTGTTTATTCAATTTTGTTTTAAAATATTCTTTTAAATTAAATATAAATTTAGAATCACGTCTTAGTTAAAAAAGACAATTACACTGGACAAAATTGTTCACTCTCTTAGTATTTATTTCGGAATAAATTCACTTTCAATAAAAAATGTAAGGTTTAAAGAAAACGCGAAAATCACTTAAATCCTCAATTACACGTATCTCAAAAGGGCTTACAGCCAAAAAGACACAGAAAACGACATACTAGATTTCGAAAATACGAAAGAAAAACTTTCCAATCTTTTTACACAATATGAACATATTCAAAATGTGGTGTTACAGAAGAATATTGAAAATTCAGTGGGTTCAAAGGATTACCAATGTTGAAGTGCTACGACGTTTAAATAAGGAGTTAGAAATTATGAAAAGTATAAAAACTAGAAAACTGGAATATTTGGGTCACATTACCAGAGGAGAAAAATATGAGTTGCTGAGAATTATTATGCAAGGAAGGATCCAAGGAAGAAGAAGCATAGGAAGAAGACGCATCTCCTGGCTGAGGAACCTTAGAGAATGGTTTAACTGTAGTTCATTACAACTATTCAGAGCAGCAGCCAACAAAGTGACCATAGCCATTATGATATCCAACCTCCGATAGGAGAGGGAACTTTAAGAAGAAGAACATATTCAATTACAAATCGAACAGATTGATGACAGCGAACAGCAAGCAGCTGATCGAGCAAATGTAGAAGAAAAATACTTTAACACACTCAAAGGTTTACAAAGAAAAATAATAGAATTAAACTCAACAGAAAATGAAGCACCTAGTTCAAACAATATAGTGCAGTCACTGAAGTTGGATATGAGCTATTATCTCCGATTTCGTTGAACCTCCATCGATTTGCATGAAAATTGGTGAGTGGTTAGAGGATATCTCAAGAAACAAAGGTGACATGGTGCCAACTTGCGCTTTTACCCTGGGGGTGGATGCCACCCCTCCTCGGAGGTGAAAATTATTTTATTAAAAATAACCCCACAATTTGATAGAGGGACAAATTTATAAGCAAAATTTGTTATATAAAGATATTAAAATAAATCAAAACTTTTTGAGTTATTAAAGATCAAAGATTTTAATTTCTCGTGAGAAAGATGCATGTTTTTAACCGATTTTTCATAAATAACTCAAAAACTATAAGTTTTTGCAAAAAAGTTATTATTATCAAAATTGAGGCTAATAAAAAATGAAATAAACTCCTTACTAGAAAAACCTTTCAGTGTTAACTAAAAGGGAGTTATAGGTAATTGAATGTATATTTCTTTCGTCGAGTACCCAAATCTAAGTATTCAAACTTAAATACCGGGGAAATGAGGCATTTTATAACATAAACTTATTAAACATTTATCAAAGTTCATAGAAATATCTATCAAATTAGCCTTCGAACAAGTTGATAGCATTAAAATTTATGCACAAAAAATGTTTCAAAAGGTATCTTAAAAAATTTTACAAAAAATGTTATGGTTTTTTGTAAATGACTCCGTTAATTTTTAAGATATCAGGTTTAACTAAAAACTAGTTAAAAGTTGATTACAAGAGCTATTGAAAAACGTCAAAATTAGTCTTTCAAACCTCTTACTTTTTTAAAAATAAAAGGTTAGATGGCCCCGGTTACACGGTTCTTGCAGCAAAATTAAAATTTTAAACGTTTCGATCTCGGTTATTTCTTACTCTACGGAAATAGTAAAATGGATATAGTATTTGGAACAGAAACAACTAAAATTTAGTTGTATATCCTTTTTTACGTATATTGAGTATTTTTGGAGTTATTCTCAAAAGAAAATACGAAAGTACGATAATTTTAAAAATTCTGATTTTTTAAATTATATCTTTTTTCAAAAATATGCATTCTAAACCGGTCAAAATTGTTGAAATCATTAACTATGTTAACCTAAAGAAACTCTTGTGAGGATTACTACAAATTTTAATTTTTGTGGAAATGGCGTATGTTTTATTTTTCACTTTTTCCTAAAAAAATCGAAAGGGTTCTCTTATTTTCATCATAACTTGCTTAATTTTGATGCTATTATCTTCTTCTTGAGCTCGTTTTATAGGTATTCCGAAGTACTTTGACAAGTGTTTAACACGTATATTCTATACAATGCATCGTTTTCCCGTTATGTAAGCTTGAATACTTAGATTTGAGTACTCGTCGGAAAAATTAACATTCAATTACCCGTAACTCACTTTGAAATAACATTAGTTTAGTTCTTTAAGTGGGGAGTGTATTAATTTTTTATTATCTTTAATTTTGGTAATAATAGCTTTTTTACAAAAGCTTATAGTTTTTGGGTAATACGTGAAAAACAGATTTAAAACATGCATTTTTTTAAGAAAAAATAAAATCTTTGATATTTAATAACTCAAAAAGTATTGATTTATGTTAATAACTTTATATAACAAATTTTGCTTAGAAGTTGCCCCTCTAGCGATTTCTGGTATTATTTTTAATAAAAAAAATTTCACCCCCGAGAAGGGGTGGCTTCCACCCCCAGGGTAAAAGCGCAAGTTGGCATCATGTCACCTTTGTTCCTTGAAGTGTCTTCTAACGACTCACCAATTCGATGAAAATCGATGAAGGTTCAACGAAATCTGAGGTGAAAACCTTCAGTGACTCCACTAATAATGCTGTTTCCAGCGCGAAGCTGTCCGAAATCAGCATAAAAAATTTTACCGGCAATTTTTCTGAATTCAATGAATTTTTTCAACTATTTGAAACTCTAATTTTAAATAACTCAAGTTTAAATAATATACAAAGATTTATATACTTAAAATCATTTCTCAAAGGAGAACTTTTAAACTTAATTAGCAGTTTAGAGGTTAATCTTGCTATCGCTATAAAAACTCTAAAAGAGAGATATGATGACAAATCACGAGTGATCAGTACTCTTATACAAAAGTTGCTAAAGTCTCCATCTCTAGTCAAGTGCACTCCACAAGTACTAAGAGATTTTCTTGTACAAACGAAGCAAACGCTTCAAGCTCTTGGTAACCTCGAAGTTCCAATTGAACATTGGGACTCGCTCTTAATAGAAATATTTTTAGAAAAAATAGATTTTGCTTCTCACAAGGCTTTCGAATATGAAGTAGGTTCTAGGAATGTTCCAACACTTAAACAATTTTTTGACTTTTTAGAAAAAAGATGCAATGTTTTAGAAAAACTTAATTACACTGACACTCAAAGTCCAATAATAAAACCACCCAAAAAACTGCTCATATATCCACTATAAAGGATAATAAATCTAGATATGAAAATTGCATATTTTGTAAACAAACTGGTCATAAAATATATCAGTGTAACTTATTTAAAGACACAAATTCTCGAGAAAGATTTAATTTTGTAAAGCAAGCGCAGCTTTGCAGAAACTGTTTTGGCACTAATAATTTACTCATCAATGTATCTCTAAATACACATGTAAAATTTGCAATAAAAACACAATACACTCCTCCATGATGAAAACAATTTTTCTCGCACTCATGAAAATAGTTCATTCTTTCCCACTCGAAACAATCAAACTGCTTCAAATTCACATGACGATAATCAAAGTCACGCCAATAGGCAACAAACAAGCTTTAATGCACCACAAACCTCTCAATTACCCTCAAGTATACAGGGTGATTCACAAACTCGCCATAGTGCACCACATAACTCTCAAAATTATTTACATGCTCCTCAAAGGAATAATAATGCCCAAGTCACTCAAAGAAACAATACTCCACATTCATATAATGAATCACCAAACACTTCTACCCACTTAAACACTCAGACAAATGAAAATTGTCAACTCTCAAACTCACAAAGTCAAAATTCATCTTGCATCTCTTCTCTCTCAACTTTCACTCCAAAAACCGAAGTTTTGCTAGCCATAGCGCTGGTAACAATTTACTCTAAAAGTGGACAACCTGTACACGCGAGATGTCTTCTCGATAATCGATCTCAATCGAGCTTTGTAACAAAAGATTTAGTAAATAAACTAAATTACACTACTACTAATAAAAAATTACAAATATCCACAATCTCTCAAAACTGTTCCATCTCAAATGAAATGGTAAACATTGAATTTTTCCTATATAAAAACAAAGATATGAAATTTAAAGTATAACGTGCAGTTTTGGATGAAATCATGTGCAAAATATCACAGGTACCTCTAGATCGTAGCAAAATAAAAATACCAGCTGACATAAAGCTCAGTGACCCCTCTTACTCCGGTAAGGTTCTACCCAGGTAGAATCGACCTCTTATTAGGTGCAGAAATCTACTGTGATCTATTAAAAGATGGCTTAATTCATATTGGAGCAGGTCTTCCAGTGCTTCAGAACACTCATTTAGGATATGTCATTTTTGGCAACCTATCTAGACAAAATTCATCCAAGAAAAACGTGCATTCTCACTCAAATTGCAATTATTCGCTCTCGAATAATATTTCCCTATTTATTCAATCTCACACTGAAGAAGACAACGTAAATAATCTTCTCCAAAAATTTTGGGACATTGAAGAAGTTCCCGAAATAAAACGCTTAAGCCCTGACGATGAAAAGGCTGAGGAAATATTTAAAGACACCACACAAATGGCTCGAAAGTGATTTCTAAATTTGGAAAACAAATTTTCAAAAAATAATTCTCTATATAAACAATATAAATCTTTTATAGATGAATATGTTGAATTAGGACATGCAAAATATGTTCCTTTGTGTCTGCAAAATATACACTCAGAAAACAAATATTTCTTACCCCACCACAGTGTAGAAAAGGACACTTCTCTCACAACTCGTTTGCGTGTAGTTTTTGACGCATCGATGAAAACCACTTCTGGTTTTAGCCTTAATGACATTATGTTAAAGGGTTATACCACACAACCAGAACTATTTGACACTTAAGTCAATTTTAGACTTTTCAAGTATGTATTTACATCTGATAAAAAAAAAAAGATGATCAGACAAATCAGAATTAACCCCAACCAGGCCCGGACTGGGCCGCCGGCCCACCGGCCCGCGGGCCGGTGCGCCTTTTGCCTTGGTTAGTGTCTATCCATTAAAAAAATTACACGCTGAAAAAAAAGTTTTTTGAACCTTTACACAAAAATGATGCAACTATCATTCCCCTAAAAAATGTTTTTATTTGCTTCTGATTTCGCCGTTTGGCACCGAAGGCGCACCATAAACCTACATAATAAAGCCAGTGGGTACAACAAAATATCAGATATCAGATAATCAAATAGCTTAGATACGATAAGCAGCGCCCTCGAAGACCATTTTTACTATTCGGGCGCCTTTCGTAGGTTCAATATCCTCTGTTTCTATTGTAATAAATAGCTTAGATGCGCGGCGCCCTCGAAAACTATGTTTGTGATTCGGGCACCTATCGTGGGTATCAATTTTCGCTGTTTCTATCATAAAAAAAGCTTAGATACAACAAACAGGTGCCCTCGAAGACCATTTTTACGATTGATGCACCTTTCGTGGGTATTAATTTCCACTGTTTATCAAATAACGGATATTTATACCTATAGAAGGCGCCCAAATCTAAAAATGAGCTTCGAGGGCGCTGCGCGTCGCATCTAACCTATTTGAGTATCTGATACCTGATACAAAGAGTGTTGCATCCCAAAATTGGACTAAAATATACAGGTGTGGTTTTCAGTGCTCCAAAACTACATTAGACATGCAGGATTGTTGTGTCCCAAACTCCTAAATAATGAAGCCAGTGCGTACAATAAAATACAACTTGTATCAGATATCAGATAATCAAATAGCTTAGATGCGACGCGCAGCGCCCTCAAAGACCATTTTACGATTCAGGCGTCTTTCGTAGGGTCAATATCCCCTGTTTCTAAATATTATAATAAGTAGCTTAGATGCGACGCGCGACGCCCTCGAAGACTATTTTTATGATTCGGTCGCCTTTCGTGGGTATCAATTTCCGCTGTTTCCATTATAAAAAATAGCTTAGATGCAACGAGTGGCGCCCACGAAGACCATTTTTACGATTGGGGCACCTTTCGTGGGTATCAATTTCCGCTGTGTATCAAATAACGAATATGTATACGCGAAAGCACTACGCGTCGCATCTAAGCTATTTGGTTATCTGACACCTGATCTCTCGATCAACTCCTTCTCATCCTCTCATATCGGACCAATCAAGCCAAGAACATCCACAAAAGCTTCCTGATTTGAAAATCTTTTTAGATCGCTATCTTCATCTTTCCGTTGCTTCTTTTTTGCTCGTTAGTTCAAAACTCACATACTTATGGAAGCTCAGCGATTGTTCTTCCAAACCAGTCCAGATTATGACACTGTTTAGAAGTGATGTTGAAACCAGCGAGAGGTCCAGAAAGGATTCACTATTACTTCTTACAAACGTAAGTGGCTTACCGTCATTTAGCACGGTAAGCGCCATGGCGTGGATCCATTCTGATAGGTATTCCCCTCTCGAAGTGGGACGTTTGGTGAAACATAACAATTGTACGCCAGCCGGTCTACAACTTATGCCTTAACATACTTATTAACATTCTTAACAGAGTCTCTGGTGATTCCAATACCTCGGTTCACCACGTATACGGTCACGTCAGATCTCCTATCTTTAACGATTATCTGTCGAAAGACCAAATGTCATACCTTCCCTTCATGCGAGTGCCTCTGCAACGTCGTGAGCGGCCCTCACCCTTCCCACATTTATTTAAAGAAACTGCGTATTAGATGGTTCTTATCTTTCTAACTTATTTACCCATACGCTGTCTGATTCCTGGTTCTAGGTGTTTTCACCCACCCTTTTCTCATCGCTTGTGGCAGGGTGTCTCTTGAGGCCCCGCTTTTCCAGGATCAGTTTTTTACACTCCGGGCACTGTAAGCTGTCGGCACTGTGACCGGATTCTTTAAAAGTAAGGAAAAAAGTCGTCTCACTATTGCACTCTCGTGACTGGTGCCCCCTCCTTACCACATCTGTAGTAGGAGTCCTCCCTGTTTTCTCTCTTGCAGTCCGTTTTACTATGCCTGAACTGCAGGCATCTAAAGCACCCCTGGACACGCAGTCTCTCTCGTATCTTGCATGAGTTCCAGCCAATAAGTATTTGTTCTCTTTCCAGTGCCTTCTTGGCTGCGATACGTGTCAGTTCAACCGTGACGTTTGTGTTCTCTATTTCCCTTATACAGACGAGTTTGAAGTCGTCAGGCTCCCTGCTGCCGGTATACCTCCGAACTTGTCTCAGGATTTCTACCTTGGAACTCCTCCGTCTATATCAATAGGTACACCTGGACTTGATAGCCCTGGACAACCTCTACTGCATTTCTCTCCGTGCGGGTCACGATAGTCTTCTTCAGGCGCTCGGTCTGTTATTTCCCTGTCACTTCGAGGATGAGGTCCCCTCTTATGCCTTCTTTAGAACTTTTAACGCTAATCCCCTTCTTCCTTGCGTCTACGCTACCCTTGATTTGCTGGAGCAACTCGACGTAGGATTTTCTGCCTCCCTTCACGATCACCTTCTACGCCTCCACTCTCCTTTCCCCGAGTTTATACTCCTCCAGCGCGAGGTGGAGGTTCACACCCATAAAGGTGAGTTTCAGGAGCTTCCTGAGGTTGCTACCTCTGTAGCCCCCACTACTCTTAGGTATGCCTCTCTGGTCTCCATGTCTTCCCTCAATTTATAAATAATTGCCAGTATTCTCTTGTCCCCGTCCATTTCCGTCACCCTATTCTCTACGGGGGACCATGAAAATAGTTTTGATGGTTTCCTCGGTTCTCTTCCTTCTGACTCTTCCTTGTAATTGTAGTCATAGTGCACCTCTACTGGTGTGTTTGCACCTCCTGCACATATTCCCAGTTCATGCTTTTCCCTTATCAGTTCGTGGAACCTTTCTTCCTCACCGAATAGTCCATGTTCCATGACCACTACTAAGTCGCCTGCAAGTTTATTCCCTCTCTCCGGTTTAGCGACTTTATAGTGATCCTCTTCCAATTCGACTTTATAATGTCCTTTATTTTTTCAAAGCCCCTTTCCCCCGAGTTCAGGACCGTGGCGATCATTTGTATCTCTCCTTCACTAAGATTTTCGGGGAAGAACTCCTCGAAATCCATCTGTATGGACACTCGTACAGTCTTCCTAGTCGTTGTTTTCCTCACCGGTTTTCTACACTATTCTATTTCGTTTCTTAATGCTGCCGAGGGCGACTTGTCTGAAAGTAACCTCCATGTCTTCGGTGACTCTCTTAAGGTTTTGTACCTCATTCTTGATCTCGACCTTAATGTTTGTTTGGTCGGACATTAGTTTCACTAAATTATTTGTAACGCTGGTAAGTTTCTCGATTGCTCTTACCATGGCCGTTATGTCCGAGCTCTCCTCCTTCTCTCTAAGTTTCTAGGTGTTTTCTCCCCAAGTGAGGAGCTCCTTTGCAAGGTTGTCTCCTCTGGAAGATCCGTCTTGATCAGGTCGTTACCCTTGACTGGAGATCTTCCAACAGATCTTCTTCCGAAGATCATAGTCTCCTCCTTCCTCTTCGCTGAGTACTTTCCTTGTGTTCCCTTTACTGCAATGAACACCTTATCATCTCATCTCATTTATAGCTTGTTCCAGCTGCACCATCACTAGTGACTCGCTCCATTATCCCTTCGTTTTGTTGTTTCCCTTTTTCCTGCATGATTAAATACTTATCCATATAGTTCCCACGAGTAGGGGCGAATTATACTGTCTGGCGAGGCAGTGCGCCCTTGCCAACGCTAAGGCTTGAATTACAAAGGAGTTTCATCAGTTCTCCGAGAGCTCCGTTTGCGACCGTCTGACGTTAGGCCATTCACCACTTAGGCACGGATCGCCTGACACCGTGTGTGGTTGCGGATTTTTTGTCGAGGTTTACTCTTATGCTATATGGAATTTAGTAAAAAATTTGAAAAAATTCAAAAGGTGATTTCTATTGAACACAAATCATCATGATTTTTTGTTAAATGTTTTTGAACCAATAGTAGCAAGTGAAAATTACTCACACTTTTCGAAAATTGTTTTGGAGTCTTCAAAGAGTATCAAAGAGTGTAGCAGACGGATACTGGGAAACTGAAGCTATATTTTTTTGGAATCTTAAAATAATTTACTATTCTCAATAAAAATAGCAAATCATTTTATGGATTTAAATTAAAATTAGTAATATTGATTTACTTTACACGCATTAGGATTTCAAAAAAGTTTGATGTCAAAGCTTAAGAGGGAGGTCTGGCGTCATTGTTTAGATATTAGGTTGGCACCTTTTTTTAGAATTTGGGCTGGCGCCTTTTTTATAATTTGGGCTGGCGCCTTTTTTATGAGCCAGTCCGGCCCTGACCCCAACCACACTTTCTTACTGAACATTTTGTCGCGTAACTCTCCCTCAGAGCCATTAAAATGTATACAATTAGAAACGGTTACCTATGGAACGAAACCAGCTACCTTTCTCAGTACACGATGTTTAATTGAACTCGCAAACACGCATAAGGAAGAATATCCTCTCGCTCATGATATGCTCATAAATGCGTGCTATATTGAAGACATATTATATGGTACAAATAGTATTGAAACACTCACACTTGCACCTGAGCAAATCACTGCACTGCTACAAAAGGCACGCATATCTCTTCACAAATGGTGTTCAAATTCACGACAGTTTTTGGAAAATATTTCACAATTTTCAACTGACAATACATACGTTATATCTCCAGAAAATAATTTTAATAAAATATAGGTCTTTGTTGGGACTCTAAATTAGATAGTTTCTCTATTTCAGTACCAGAAATTGGAATAAAAGATTCCTACACTAAGAGACAAGTGCTCTCAATAATCGCAATCTTTTGCGACCCCCAGGGATTAATTAATCCTGTAATAGTAACTGCAAAAATAATAATGCAAAAAATTAATATAAAAAAAATAATGCAGTGGAATGAAAACTTAGAGCCCACACTCTTAAATGAATGGTTAAATTTTCTCAAAGATATTTCAGCTCTAAAACACTTAAAAATTCATATACCTTTCTTTATTGAAGATAATATATGTAGTATTCAAATACACGCATTTTCCGATGCTAGTGAAAAGGCATACGCTAGCTGCATATATATTAGAGTAACTTATAGCTCTAGAAATGTCTCTTCCACACTTATCACTTCTAAAAGTAGGGTAGCTCCACTAAAAACATTGACTTTACCTAAGTTAGAACTTATGGGTGCTGTTTTATATAGCAAACTCACTAAAAGAATAATTGAAATTCTAAATAATAAATTAACTCACATAGTCAATAAACTGCTGGACGGACTCAGAAATTGTACTTGCTTGGTTAGGCTCACATAGTGCTCCAGATGGTCACAGTTTGTTGCAAACAGAGTTTCTGAAATACAAGGAAACTCACAATTTAAATAGAGATATATAAAGTCAAAACAAGACCCCGCAGATATTGCGTCAAGAGGCTTATCGGCTCCTGAACTTGTAAATTCAACATTTTGGTTTCAAGGTCCCTCATTTCTACTTAATTATGACTTAGATTTATCTAGTTATGACTCAAAACCAAAGGTAAGTAAAATACCCAAGGAAAAGAAAGGTTCATGTAGCACAAGAAAACACTACAAGTTTCATTGAAAATGTATCTCAAAATTTTTAAAATTTCTCAAAATTTCAACGCAGTATCGCACTTATTCTCAGGTACATTCACAATTTCTAGTTTCCAAATGAAAAATTTTTTGGACCCTTCTGTGTTTCAGAATTAAAAAATGCTGAAAATTTAATAATAAAACTTTTGCAGAAAGCACATTTTTCTCGAGAATTTTCTTGTCTGGAAAACAAGGAAATAATTTCAAATAAGACAATTTTAAAACTTAACCCCTTCATGGATAATCAGCAAATGATTCGTGTAGGTGGTCGTCTAAGATACTCAGAAGTCCCATATGACCAGAAGTACCCATTACTTCTACCCTCTCATAATCAAATAGTAAAATTAATGCTGCATAGAGAACATATAAGATTATGTCATGCAGGCCCTCAAAATACACTTTCTAATTTTCGGTTGAGATATTGGTGTCTAAATGGTCTTAAGGAAACAAAAACAATAATTAACAAATGTCACGATTGTTTTAAATTTAAGGCAAAGACAGCCACACAGTTAATGGCTGACTTACCACGGGAACGTTCATGTTTCTCCCCTCCATTTACCAATGTTGGACTAGACTTCGGTGGTCCATTTCTTATAAAAAGTTCGATTTAAGAAAGGCCCCAAAAATAAAATCTTACATAGCGTTGTTGGTATGTATGGTTACTCGTGCAGTGCACATTGAATTAGTCACAGGTCTCTCTACGGAAAGTTTCTTACTTGCTTTAAAAAGATTCATTAGTAGGAGAGGCTGCCCACAAATTATCTACTCAGATAACGCCACTAATTTTCTAGGAGCTAGAAACCAGTTGAGGGAAGTTGCACTATTTCTTAAACAAAAAGAAACCTCTGAGTTTATACTCAATTTTCTCTCCTCTTCTGAAATCCAATGGAAATTCATTGTAGCCCATTCTCAGCATCAAGGTGGAATTTGGGAAGCGGTCATAAAAAGCGCCAAATATCACATTTTAAGACTTTTAGGCAATACCACTTTAACACAACTAGAAGCCTTTAACACAGTTCTAGCACAAATAGAGGCACTACTAAACTCACGCCCTCTTTGTGCTATGTCATATGATCCGAATGACTTTGACACATTATCTCCAGGACATTTCCTAATAGGAAAACCAGTTACATCATTCTCTGAAGAGGAAGTGACAGAAATCCCTGATAATAGATTAACGATTTGGCAAAACTACACTAAGATTCAACAATCCTTTGCCAAACGCTGGAAAATTGATTATATAAATCAACTTCAGAATCGCCCCAAGTGGTTAACACCACAGAAAAACCTTGAAGTAAACGACTTAGTTCTGTTAAAAGAAGATAAATTTCCACCCCTTCACTGGCCATTAGCAAGAGTTGTAGAATTGTTTACTGGTAAAGACGGTAAGGTCCGTAGTGTTAGAATAAAGACTAGGGATGGATATTTTAACAAACCTATTACAAAACTCTGTCCTCTTCCTGTGGACAAAGTAGAAACTTAAAATTTTAATTGTTGTTAATATGTATTAACTTTATTCTTTATATGTATTACTCTAGTTTAAGAATATGTAGTTATTTCTTGTATCACTTTTAAGTTAAGTTTACTTATTTTCTCAGATCACTTTTTCTTTCATTTTGAAGTAAATAATTCAACGCGGGCAGTATATGTTCCAGAAACATAATATTAATTTTAAAATATATAAAATAATAAGAATATTTAATTTTAATTTACATTCATCTTTTTCTTAGTGTAAAATAATTTTTTGCTCTAATTTCTTGTAAGCTCGTCAGCCTCCGGCTAATAAAAAATATATGTCACACAGCGCAGTAGTAGTAATTCTTACTCCCTTCAGACTAGATCGTCTCTCGCGGTCCGCAATAATTTCACTTATAAACGCGGGCATTTTCACTAATTTTCAAATTATCACGAAAGAAAAGGTTTTTTGATTCATTCACAGTGCAAAAGGACATGCTGAGCCTCATGTTTAAATCTAATTATATAATATAAAAATCGTAAATAAAAAGTTGTGTATTCTTTCTTTGCTGTATATTATGTGACATCCAATCTTCAGCCTGTAAGAACCATCGCTACTGGAAACACAGTCCTCACAAGTCCTTTGCAGTAAGGCCTGAAATAACAACAATTCAGCTCTTTAATGTGGGTAGCGCAGCAAAAAGGCTACCCCACAAATATTAAATAAATAAATAAAAACACTCAGTATTAGTCGTTCCTAAGAAGGCCACCCATCAGAGGAACAGTGAGTAATTATAGGTTATAATATTGGTAATAATAATCATACTTACACGTTCAGTGCGCTTATTTCGGAGATCTTCTAAAAATTGCAGTCTTCTAGCACACATTTTTCATCAATATCAACTTTTGCTACAGATTACTCAAAAATAAAGGCTACCCCAAACGAAATCAAGATGTAAATGAATAACGAAGGCCCAACAACAGGTTAGTCGGTACTAACGTACTAACTTTTGGCGCAAAACACGCCTTTATTGGCAGCTCTTGATTGATGCATGTGTAACAGTGTTGCCAACTTTACAAACTGTAGGGAATTATGTGACAATAATGCCTCATAGCTTTGACTACCGTATAACGGGGTTAATCCGGACATGCGGGGTAATTCTGGACAACGCGTTTTCTCAGGTAAACGTGGCAACCGCGCCGAAAGCCTGCACTTGCGGGTGGCGTGATTTTCACAACTTTTCGCGAGAAATTCAGCCAGTTGGTTGATAACTGTTGGAAGGTCCGCGCTGGGCATTTTCACCTTTTGGCGCGCAAACAAAATTTCGTGGAAAAACCGTTAAAAAAATATAGCGGTCAAGCTTTCTGTGCTGCACTCATTTCCAAGTAAGTAATGGTAATGTTTTTCACCTTAACAAAATGTTACATGGCTTGTTATTATTGACCCTTGAGGTTGTGTTTTTTGTTCTAGCCAAAACAAAGTTATAAGTATATTTGTCAACCGGGGCCATTCTGGACAGGCATTTTTTGACTGTCCAGAATTGCCCCGTAGTCCAGAATAGCCCCTTACTAAAAGTTTTTTTTTAATTTTTCAGTGGAAAAATGGTTCGAGAGTACAAAAAGACTCTTCATCACAGTCGCAACGGCCAAAACTATACGCCGTATAATAGCTACACCGAAACAAACATGCAGGACGCCCTAAGAGAGATTCAGTGTGGAAATTTAACTTACAGAGAGGCAGCAACAAGATATAAAGTTCCTCGATCTACTCTCTATTTAAGAGCTTCTAACAAGAATACGTTTAGTGTAGCAGGAAGGCCATGCGCTTTGACAATGGAGGAAGAAACTATGACAGCCCTGGGCACTAAGGCTATCTTCTCCCGGTGAGGGTGGTTATCCCTTATCCGAGGGGTGGAATAATTGATACGCTGACTTGTTGAGTTGGTTTATTTATACTCGCATTAGTATAAGCTGGTAGCACCTCACCCAAAGAACATCTCGTGTAGAAAGAGACACTATCTTTAATGTGGAAATATTACGTCTGATCACCAAAACAGAATGACGAATGTCTAATATAATAATAAAGAATTCCCTTGTTATAGTTTAACTGTTTATATATTTAGAATTGCCTATTCAGCATCGACCATGAAAAGTGTTTATAATTGACTCTGCAATTATTAGTGAATCGTGATCTTGGCTAACAATATTTATATAATCGAATGAAGGTTGTAATGTTGTTTTGATGACATAAATAACTGAAAGTAATTATCGTAGATAATTACAGGGTGTTTTTAAGATATATCTACTGAGTACAGATGAATTCTTGTACACCTTCCCTTTTTAGGAATTTTCCGACTACGGGGAGGGAAATTTGCAAGTCGTACTACCAACCCATACTGTGTTGTAATCAATACAAAAAAATTTATTTTATATACAACTTCCTAAGCCTACGCAAATACATAAATAATATAAAATGTTCGTTTAACAACATTGTTTCGTAACACTTGTCACTCACTGTGTTTTCGGATTGTAAGCATATAATCTATTCTTATGTATTTCCTTGATTTTATTGTTTTCTATTCTGATTTTACAATTAACGTTATTTACTTCTGTTATTGTGAAAGGACCTACATAAAGACTATCAAACTTACCATTCTCTTCCCTTTTTACAAGGACTAGGTCTCCTCTTTTAAAGTGTTGTGGTGTTGTTTTGGGCTTATTTTCTTCTTGCCGCTCTTTTTTGTCTTCATTGCTTCTAGTGAGGTGACCTATCGTGTCTATGTACGCTGTGTCCTCTGGTTTCGAAGAAGTGTCCGATATCACGTCTTCTTTGACAAGTGTTCTATTCGGTTTGTTAATGTGACATTCATGGCATTGTTTAACGTATTTTCTTACGTCTTTTTCTAAATTTTTCCATCTAAATCTTGCTTTTAGCTTCTTTATTAGTCTATTTTTCTTTAAGTGTCCTCCGAACATCGGGTGATTATGGTATTCTTCTATTAATCTGTGTTTTTCTTTGTCATCTTTTATTGTTTCTGGTACTTCACATATGTATATTTCTATATTCTTCAATTTTTTATTTCCTTCTTTAATAAATTCATCAATTGTGCACATTTTAAAAATAATATCATTTACGTATATTTTTACTTTACGTACTGCATTCTCTACCGCCAGCTTATCAAGCTGTACCAACGCTTGGTTTAAATCGAAATGATTCAATCCTGTTGCTATGCTTTTGCTGCATTTTATTTTGTTTTTGGCCCTAATGCTCAGTCTTGGTGAGATTAGTTCTGCTCCAAAGGACAAAATTGGTAGTCTATGCGCCTCTAAATTATTTAGTACCTTCCTTACTGTCTGTTTGGTGGCTTCTGGCTGTAGTGCGAGTTCACTTTCAGCCTTTGTTTGTCTTGCTTCTTTCTCCTTTTCTTTTGCTTGAGCTCTTGTTATAGCTAGTATATGGGCGTTGTCTATGTATAGGTTTTTTAGTTGATGCAATGTTATTCTTGAAAGACTGTCTGCGTAGTTACTTTTCCCTGTTATATACTCTATTTCGAAGTCATATTCTTCTAGGTCTAATCTGATCCTCGTGAGTTTTGAGGTTGGTTCTTTCATTGCAAATAGGTGTGTCAAAGGTTTATGGTCTGTTTTTACTTTGAATGTTGGTGCTCCATATAGATAACATTTAAAATAATTAATTCCCCAATGAATCGCTAGTAATTCCTTAACGATTATAGGTTTATTACATTCTCCTTTACTAAAACTTCTTGATGCATATGCTATAGGTAGGTCAATTCCGTTATAATCTTGACTTAGGATTGCTGAACAACTCTCATTGGATGCGTCTGTTGTTAAGATAAACTGTTTGTTGAAATCAGGATATTTTAAAATTGTTGGTTTCGTCAGAGATGCTTTAAGCTTTTTGAATGCTTTTTCGCACTCCTCGGTCCACGAAAATTCTACTCCTTTCCTCGATAATTTGTTGAGTGGTCTGCATATTTCCGCAAAATTTTTAATAAAACGTCTGTAATAGTTGCAAAATGCTACAAATCTCTTTGTTTCTTCCGCTGTCTGAGGTGTCGGATATTGTTCAATTACTGCATACTTCGCTTTGTCTGGTGATACTCCCTCTTGAGAAAGATCATGTCCTAAATATGTTACTTCCCTTCTAAAGAATTGACATTTTCCTGGGTTAAGTTTCAAATTGAATTTTCGACATGTCTCAAATGTCTTTTTCAGGTTGTCTAAGTGATGTTTTTCGGATATTCCAATTACTACGATATCGTCCATGTAAAGAAATGCTTTGTCTGGTGTTAATCCTGAAAATGCTATTGACATCATTCTGGAAAAGGTATTTGGGCTTACATTTAATCCAAAAGGTAATCTGGTAAATTGAAATGCTCCATTTTCTGTGCTGAACGATGTGTATTTTCTCGATGATTTTTCTAATGGTATCTGGTGAAAGCCTGACATTAAGTCTATAACTGAAAACCATTTTGCTCTTCCTAGTTGATCTAATATCGAATCTATTCTTGGTAATGGAAATTTGTCTGTAACTATCTTCTTGTTCAGTTGTCTAAAATCTATGCATAATCTCCATGCTTTTCCTCCATCTATAGCTTTTTTCGGTACCAGTACTACTGGGCTGTTGTACTCGGATGTAGATGGTTCTATGATTCCTTGGTCTCTTAGGTTTTGTACTTGTCGATTTAATTCCTCTGTTTGCGCATGAGGTGTCCTATAATTCTTGATATATACCGGAGTTTGGTCTTTAACTCTTAGTTTTTGTTCGTAGAAATTGTTACAGGTTAACATATCATGCCTTAGGGCGAATATGTCCGAATATTCCTCGCATAACGATACTAAGTTGTCTCGTATGTATTCTGGTATGTCTAATTTCAGTGATTCTCGTAATTCTTTTTTTCTGTCCTTGCTGTCGTTGACTAGCCTATATATATTGAATAGTTTAATATCCAACGTCCTGATTGTGCTTGCGTCTACATTTACTGTTTCGTACGTTGTGTTCAAAATTTTGATGTATGGATTATTACTTGAAATAATTGCTCTTGCTATGAATATTCCTGGTTGTATTTCTTGCTGTTCCACTATCCTGTCTTTCTTTAACGTTTGAAAAATTTTTACGATTCTGTAAATTTCACATCTAGGCGGTATTATTATGGTGTCATTGTCTATATTATCCAGAATTTTCGTACTAATGTAACAATCGTTGTCCTCTTTAATGTGCATTTTAAGGTTTGCGTAATCTAGTATACATTGAAAGTTAGAAATAAAGTCTCTCCCAATGATTCCGTCTGTTGGAATTGGAAAGTTAGGTTCTACCAATTGAAAGATGTGTTCGAATCGAGTTCCTTTTACTTCGAGTGTTGTCTCAACTTCTCCCATTGTTTGCAACTCTCCTTTAGTGACTCCTTTTATTTTTCGCCTTTGTGTTTGGTTTCACCTGTTCCTTCATAAAATCTTGTGAACATTTTAGTATTGAAATGTCAGCTCCTGTGTCTATGATAAAAGTGCTTGTGTTTTCAAGAATTCCTGTTTTCATTCGTACAAAGTTCGTTAGGTTTAGGTCGAAGTTGTAAATGTTATATTTTATTTCTGCCTGTGTGCTTCCAACTTGTTGTTCATTCAAAACCCCAACTGCTGGTTTTCTTGCTCTTCTTGACTGTCCTCTATTTCTAGTAATCTTACGTTCCTGTTACGTCCGCCTCTCTGGTTTCCTCTGTATGTTTGATTGTTAAATTGTCTGTATCCTCTGTTCGAATAATTTCGTTGATTGTCCGTTGCTTCTCCTTCGTTCCGTTGTCCGAAGTTATTTCTTCTTCCTCTGTCATATTTGTTATGGTATCCTCTTCTGTATTGCTGCTGTCCTCTCCTATTCTCGTAGTTTGTCCTATAATTTAAGACTCTTCCTTGTGCATTTTCTTCAGTCGTATCCATCGACAAAAATTTAGATACTACTTCCTGCGGTGATGTAAAGTTACCTGCTTCCAGTATTAGCTTAGCTTTCTCTGCATTAGCGTTTCGTTTCATTGTTGTTACTACGGCTTCCGTCGTATATTTCTTTGCTAAGTCAAGTGGCATTCCTTCCGCTATGTATGCTACTTTTAATTGTTCTGCTAACTCTTCCACTTCAGATGCGTACACTGCTGCATCTCTATGCCCTTGCCATTTTTTGGCTAATTTGGCTATTAAATTCTTCGGATTATCACCTTTTAATTCTTTCTTTAGTACTTCAGCTATCCGTGGAATTGTATCTTCTGTGGTTATTAGGTTCCTAGCCTTATTGGTGAGTCGCGTTTTTATTAGCGTTACAGCTGTGTCTTCATGACCTTCTGCCAATTTTCCAAGTAGTTCTAATGCGTCTAAAAATGGTTGTAATTTCCCTGCGCTTCCATCGAACTCGTTGGGCAATATCTTGCTTGCGATATTCAAAAATTCATTGATTGTCAAAGCCATGTTTAATATTGTTATATCTTGTTTTATGTCACCTTTTTCTCTTTTATTTCGTCGTTAATTATTTCTTCTTCTCCTTCCTCGTCGCTTTTTCCTTCTTCTATTTCCTCATCGCTTTGTTCCTCTTCAACTTCCTTGTCGATTGGTTGATGTATTGAACTTGGAACCACTGTTCTCACATTTACTGCTTGAAATGATCGTATAACTTTGTCTCTGATTTTTCCAAAATATTTGTTGCACGATTCCCTTTGTTTGTCCGAAAGTGCTTCCCAGTTTTTCCTAGTCAATTGTGTGAACTTGTTATAAGCTTTAATTAGCTGTGTCGTTACTTCTTCCTTTATGTCCTTAGATTTCGGAACTTTTTTCTTTAAGACTCTTCTGCTTTGCCTGTCTATTTCTTGTGCAATTTCCTCAACTATTTTGACAAAATCTTCCCAAGTAACTTTGTTGCTACTCATTTATACATAATTTTTTTCCCGCTTCTGCACTTCTTAGCGAAAATATAAATTCGATAGTCTTACGGTGTATATAGATATGTAGTATATAGATATATAGTAAAAAATATAGAGATAAAATAATACGTCAATATATGGTAAAAATATGTAAAAATTGCAGTAGTAATAAAAATTCAAAAATAAATAACGTTATATTAACCCTTGTAAATAAGTAGTTAGAATAATAATTTAAATGTATTATGCATATAGCGTATATTTGTTATATCGTATATTTATTTTGATAGGTATATTTACGATAGCAAATATTAAGATCATAAAAATTGCAAAAATGTACTAAAAATCAGTAGTCAAATAATAAATGAATAAAAGTCAGCCAAGATAAAGTATACGTTGATAAATATGTAAAAAAATCATATAAAATTGTATCATTGCGTCCTATAATAACTTAATATGAGGTTAAAAAAATCTTTTTATATTGATAAATATTGGTAATAGAATAGAATAATTAAGTAAAAATAGGTAAACTTGAAACATATATTAATGTAATTAAGGTAGCACATAATGTTTATACTTTATACTTTATATTAATCAGGAAATACCATAAAAATAGCTAATATGGACTTACCACTTTTACACGTCTTTGTTCGTATCACAAGTCCTCGCTGCACGTTCCATAGCATTGTCCATTTTCCATTGTCCCACGATGTTCCATCTCCATACTATTCCATTTTCAGCTCCGCGTCGGCCTGATGTCTCCATCCATTTTACATATACCACACTGTTGTCTAAGGTGGTCTAGGTGCCTGAACATTGACGTGTTTCTTCATACCTGTCCTGTTCACCAGTCCTGAGTTCTTCCCTGGTTCTGGATCGCCATATGACAGCCCTGGGCACTAAGGCTATCTTCTCCCGGTGAGGGTGGTTATCCCTTATCCGAGGGGTGGAATAATTGATACGCTGACTTGTTGAGTTGGTTTATTTATACTCGCATTAGTATAAGCTGGTAGCACCTCACCCAAAGAACATCTCGTGTAGAAAGAGACACTATCTTTAATGTGGAAATATTACGTCTGATCACCAAAACAGAATGACGAATGTCTAATATAATAATAAAGAATTCCCTTGTTATAGTTTAACTGTTTATATATTTAGAATTGCCTATTCAGCATCGACCATGAAAAGTGTTTATAATTGACTCTGCAATTATTAGTGAATCGTGATCTTGGCTAACAATATTTATATAATCGAATGAAGGTTGTAATGTTGTTTTGATGACATAAATAACTGAAAGTAATTATCGTAGATAATTACAGGGTGTTTTTAAGATATATCTACTGAGTACAGATGAATTCTTGTACAAAACCCTGATCATTGATCATTTGAACACATTATCCGCCTGGGGTTTTCCTTTTGATCTGTTAGACTTACGCCTGCTGGTTAAGTCATTCCTGGATAAAATGGGGCGCGTCGAACGCAGATTCACAAACAACACTCCTGGCCCCGATTGGGGTTCAAACTTTTTAAAACGGCACAGAGGCAGAATCTCCAACCGCCTGTCAGCAAATATATCCACAAAACGAGCAAAAGTGAATAGGGAAAACTTGGATGTATTTTTTAATAATGCTAAAGATGTGTTTAAGGGCATAGATCCTTCCCTAATTCTCAACTATGATGAGACCAATTTAACTGATAATCCTGGTGCGAAAAAATTTATTTTTAAAAGAGGCTGCAAGTACCCGGAACGGGTAGTAAATTCGACAAAAACTGCAATTAGTTTAATGTTCGCTGGGACCGCAGATGGACAGCTTCTACCAGAATACACGGTTTATAAGGCAGACCATATGTGGAACAGTTGGACACAGGGAGGTCCGGTTGGAGCACGATACAACCGTTCGAAGAGTGGGTGGTTCGATGCCGCCTGCTTCGAGGACTGGTTCTTTACAATTGTTGTTCCATTTTTTAGAAAAAAGGAAGGAAAAAAGGTCTGTATGCTTGTTGCTTTATTTTTTTAAAACTGCATCTTATTTCTTACAGATTATAGTTGGGGACAATTTGTCATCGCATTTCTCATCAGAGGTGCTGAAGAAGTGTCAAGAAATGGATATTGCTTTTGTATGTCTGCCCAGCAACTCCACCCACCTGATGCAGCCTCTGGATGTGGCATTTTACGCCCCTCTTAAAAAATATTGAAGGCAAATACTTACGCACTGGAAAAAAACAGAGGGGCGAAAAATGGCATCTTTGTCTAAAGATGTATTTCCTAAGCTACTAAAACAACTTAGGAATAAACTAGACGAAAATCAATCGGCCTCGCAAAATCTAATTTCTGGTTTTCGCAAGACTGGCCTCTTTCCTTTTAATCCATCCGAACCAAAGGAAAGATTACCTCCTGAGCAAAACGAGACTGGTTCGCCAGCTCGTATAATTTCGGAAGCTGTCGTAGATATGCTCAAAGAAATGCGCTACGATTCCGCTTCACAGGACCAGCAAAAACAGAGGAGAAAAAAAATCGCCGTAGAACCTGGCAAAAGCGTATCAGCTGAAGACATTACGCCGGTATCTTCAAAAGTTCAAAAACGAAAAAAATTCGCTAAACCAAAAAACCCAGCCAAAAAAGCAAAAGTTATGATGCCACCATCCACTGATGAAGAATCGGACAGTTCATTCAAACCCGATGAAGGTGGCGAAAGTCCGGAGAGTTTTGGCAGTGATCTACCAACTTTTTCACAATATCAAAATAGACCAGAGCAGCATGTATCAGACAGCAGCGACGACGAAATTCCATTAATAAATTTTAAAGAAAACATAGAGCCGAAAAATTTTTCCGTAAATGACTGGGTGGTTGTTGAATACACAAGAAAGAGTATTCCGTGTCACTTTATTGGAAAAATTGTTGGCTTTTGGGACACCTATGATACCCCTTATGAGGTGGAGTTCCTAAAAAAATCCACTAAATCTGACTCTTTTATTAAATCCTCAGAAGAAGATAAAGATAATGTTGGAGATGATGTGATTAAAAAAAACTGAGAAAACCGAAAACAACTGGAACAGGAAAAAGACTGTTTTATAATTTTCCTGACGACGATTTATCAGCCTTTAATTGGCAATAATTTCTTTTTTAGTTTTTTAGCAAGTTTTGTATTAGGTATTAAAGTATTATTTTTTACACGTTAGGTAACCCAAGTTCCTATTAGTTTTAAACATTGTTTAAATAATGTTTTTGACTTAGTTACCAATGTTTGTATTATTATTATTAGGCTACTTATGTATTTTTTCTGAAATAAACACTGTTTTTTATTTGAAAAAATATGTTTCGTTTATAAAAATATATACAGGGTGAGTTTTTAGTGCGGGATCGGTCGATAATTCCATTACGGTGTAGAATATCGAAAAAAGTTATTTAGAAAAAATGTAGGCAATGATATTCTCCACGCTTGGAAAATATGTCCATTTCTACAGGGTGATCAATAACAGCGTGGTATATCAAACATATAATTTTTTAAATGGGACACCCTATATATTTTTTCATATTTATATTCCCCTCATAATTCTTGTTCATATAATATAGGGTTTTGCATTACTATACAGAGTATTTAACAAGTTATGACCATTTTTATTTCGAAATCCCTATGAGATTAACACCCTGTATATAAAGAAGTAATTCATAGACAATAATTTGTTTTATGTAGTAAGATAAGTAATATACTGTAGTTTTTAAATTAAGTCCAATTGAAATCATTGACGAATGTTTGTATACAGGGTGAACTACAAAACCAAATTACGATTTTCTCTATTTTTTTAAATGGATCACCCTATATTTTATTTTTCAAAAATATTGTATTTATTATACTCTTTCATTTTTATATAGCATTCCCTATATCTAAACTTATTACTTTCGGAGATATTTTTAGTTTTCTTCAACTTTCGGGAATACATTCAATTTTTCTAGTAGAAATAAGTTGGTATTGAATGATAATTAAACAAAATTATTTTTATTCAGTAAATAACTAACACAAAATATAAACCATAGCAATATGCAATGAATGTATCAATAAATGTGATATTAAGGAATTATCATATTTCCATAATATACAAGAATCATACAATTCCTACAAAAAAATATAGGTAGGTATCTTGTGTATAATAAAATTACAAGATTATTTTTATTTAATAAACAACTCACACAAAACATAAATCAAAACAATATACAACTAATTTAATAGTTTTTAGATTATTATATCAACAGCATTTTAAGCCAAGAAGTTTTTAGTAACACATTCCTAATTGCAGATTGTGACCCGCAGTTATTAATAATATAATTTTCATATTAAATTTCATTAGTATGCATCAAGAAATCCCTACTTTGTTAACACTCAAACTAGGTGATCTATAAATGTTTAAGGTGATATTGTTACAGATTATATGATTGGTCCACATTTTTTGACGGTTGAGGTTTTTATACGACGGTGCTCCAGTTCTTCCAAAATTGATTTTTTTCAAGTGGGGCTATATAAAAAACCTTGTATACCAGAAGCATCCAACAACGCTTGATGATATGAAAAATAGAATAAAAGAAGCTTTTAATAATATTGACTTACAAAAATGTTAGAAATGTGGCTCGGTCATTTGAATATCGGTTACAAAATTGCATAGTCGTTGAAAGTGGTCATTTTCAACATTTATTTTAGACTTGTATCCTTAACATCACATTAATTGGTACATTCATTAAATTTTGTTATGGTTTATTATTTTTTTGTTAGTTATTTATTGAATGAAAATATTTGTTATATTATTACGTAATACTTATTTGTTATGTACGTTATTTATATTTATAAGATTTGAATGTATTCCCGGCAAATGAAGAAAACTAAAAATATCTCAGAAACTAATAAGTTTAGATATAGGAGATGCTATATAAAAATGAAAGAGTATCGTAAATACAATATTAAAAAAAAAATAAAATATAGGGTGATCTATTTAAAAAAAAAATTGAGAAAATCGTAATTTTGTTTTGTAGTTTAAAAGTGCTCATAAAAATGAATGTTCTACTAAAAAATTCTTGGCTTAGAATGCTGTTGATATACTAATCTAAAAACTGTTACATCAGTTGTATATTGTTTTGATTTATGTTTCATGTAAGTTATTTATTGAATAAAAATAATCTTGTTATATTATTATATACAATACAAAGTTTTTTTTGTAGGAATTTTACGATTCTTGTCTATTAGGGAAATATGATAATTTCTTAATATCACATTTATTGGTATATTCACTGCATATTGCTATGATTTATATTTTGTGTTAGTTATTTATCTAATAAAAATAATTTTGTTTAATTATCACTCAATACTAACTTATTTCTACTAGAAAAATTGAACGTAGTCCCGAAATTTGAAGAAAACTAAAAATATCTCGGAAAGTAATCAGTTTAGATATAGGGAATGCTATATAAAAATGAAAGAGTACATTAAATACAATAATGTTGAAAAATAAAATATAGGGTGATCCATTTAAAAAAATAGAGAAAATCGTAATTTGGTTTTGTAGTTCACCCTGTATACAAATATTCGTCAATGATGTGAATTGAACTTAATTTAAAAACTACAGTATATTGTTTATCTTATTACATAAAACAAATTATTGTCTACAAATTACTTCTTTATATACAGGGTGTTAATCTCATAGTGATTTCGAAATAAAAATGGTTATAACTTGTTAAATACTCTGTATAGTAATGCAAAACCATATATTATATGAACAAGAATTATGAGGGGAATATAAATATGAAAAAATATATAGGGTGTCCCATTTAAAAAAATATATGTTTGATATACCACGCAGTTACTGATCACCCTGTAGAAATGGACATATTTTCCAAGCGTGGAGAATATCATTGCCTACATTTTTTTTAAATAACTTTTCTCGATATTTTATACCATAATGGAGTTATCGACCGATCCCGCACTAAAAACTCACGCTGTATATAAAAAAAATTATTTGTCCAGAGAAGCCCTGTAAGAGAATTAACTTTAATAGTAGCGTTATTTCCATAGTGTCTAGAATATCCCCGCTTTAAGGGGTTATTCTGGACAGCCCTTTAAAATTAAAAAACCCCTCCTCCAAGAGAGGAGGGTAAACTTTCTTTTATAAAATTTAAAGCTTGTATAGAGACCTATCAAAATTATATTATTGGTAAAAGCTAGTTTCAACAGTTGTCAAAATATAGCTAAAAAACTGAAAAAATCGTCCGGAATAACCCCGGTATACGGTATGTAAAAAGAGTTTAAGTAAAATAAAGAATTATTTGCAAATAATCCTTTACAGTTCCCAATTATTTTTTTTTAATTTACCAATGACATACAGCATTTAGGGGTATAGAGTGCAAGTATTAACTAATGCCTTATAGCCCCAAAAAGAGATTTTTTTTTAATAATTCCTCATAGTCAACTCAGTTTAGGACTTTTTAGTAGTTAATGCCCTATAGTTCTCAAGGTGCGATATCATGTGAATTAAATTTTTGAGATTTTTTTTAATGAAACCTCATTTAGTAAGTTGCTTGAAAGGTAAGTAGTTGTGCAAAATTGAGAGTTTTATAAGAAAAATTGTATTAGTTACACATTTTTAAATCATTTAAAAAAATCATGTAAGGCTTACTTTCCGCCCACACCGTACTTGCCCATGCATTTTATTCTTTTTTATTATAACCATAAGATATCTTAATTATTCTTCTTTCATGTTCAATTTGTAAAATTTCATTTGATCTATTGGTTAAAGAATTACAATAGCTTTGATCGCGATGGACAACCCGAGGGTACCCAGAGGAAGAACGCCTGCACATTACAAAATCGAGCGTTCGCGGAGGTCGAATCTTTCCATCTGAGCACCCTCCGGATTTTTAATTCGGTGATCGCGCAATACAGAAAAAAGATCCTGAACGTGTCCGGAATACCCTCTCGACGTTCGAGGATTTTGTTTCGGATTTTAAGTTCGCACAGGCGCACAAAATATTTGGGAAGAATTTCTTGACATTCTGTTCTTACTCCTTCCAATTCTTAACCTAAAATATTGTTTTGTTAAACAACTTTTAGATGTAGATTCTGGTTTTTAAAGTTTTGAAATTATGTAAAGTGTTGTTTCAATTTAATATTCTTCAAACAAATTTTAATATTTTTTTATATTGAAGCTTTTTTAGTTGTTTTTGTCAATGTTTTCCATTTCGTATGTTTATAAATAAGTAGGTACCTTTTCTAGTATTATTTTCATTCGATATTCGATAATTATCTATTACGGTAGTATGTATTACAATAAATTGTACTCTGTTTTTACTTAATTTCTTCTATCTAGATGAGCTTATAAGTACCTACATATTCTTGTGGTTTATTTTTCAGTTTAATTTATGAGTTAAATTAGTCTCTTATTGAATATAATTAAACATAAACAACACATCAAACTTATTCTGAAACTATTTCTTGTGTCTTGTTATATTTCATTATTTTTGTGGTGTAATAAACCACAACACAATGCCACAACCTATCAAATTCAATACATACATACATATCAAAATTGGAAATGATTGCTTTACTAAATTATTCCTTCCTTCAGATAATGTTCAACCCCCAGGAAGTTAAAGGTAATTTAATATCTAAATATCAACAATCTTTTACTCTCGACAAAAATGTAAGCCGGATTTCGGCGTGGAAATATGTACCACATCATATTGTCGAAATAATAAAGAAAGACGCTAATCAAATTTCTAACTTCTAAGAAAGGCATTGAATTATTGAATAGAAAGTTAATCATTTGCCTGTTGCTTTTATTCTCTTTCTCTTTGTTGACATACAAATTTGTTGCATTTGCATTTTTTTTTACATTGATTTCGAAATAAGAAAGGGACAACAAACGGCTTCCTTCTCTAACCTTAATGTATGCAACCCGTCATTACATTACGAATCCGAAAATTGTTCGCGGAGCGAAAAATCCTGAGCATGTCCAGGATAAGTTTACTTTGACGCCTGCGCATTGGAAACTAATCCCGAACTTACTCTGAATACCTTCATGTTGTACAGCACGAACACTACTATTAAAATAACTCAATCGTGCACTTCGCCGTACGCTAGTTTACAGTGCGTCAATGTTTGTGAGAAGGGTGACTTTAGCGTTATAAATAAAAAATTATAGAAGATACAGATTTAATTCTAGAAAATTCTTTGTATAAGGATTTTTTTGTAAAATTTACTGAATTTTTCAATGGTCAAGTCAGTTTTTTCCTAAAATTTATATTTAAAAAAACATCTAATTTCGTAGTTTATTTGTTTAATAAAAACTGAAGCACCCATTTTTCGCGTACAACTTTTTGATATGTTGTTTATTAAACATTTCTTAATGAAAGAACAAAAAGTTCTATCTTGTTTGATTTTTTCCGAAGTGAAAATCTATATGCACTCCTCTAACAGGTGTTTTAGTTTGTTCTGAAGTCCTATTTTTAATATATTTTAATATGTATGCTACTAATATACTCAGAGTATATTTGAGATCGAATACTTTTATTAAATTTAAGTAAGTTTTACAGCACTGGTAATGTGTGTAATTGAGATACACCTTGGTGTGTCGACTAGGAATATCACTACTTGTTTTGCGAATTTATTTATCGTTTTTGTTATTATTTTAATTAAGTAGGTATTTTTATGAAACTGAACATAGTTCGAAATGCATTTCTTAAGGATAGGTTGTGCCAATGCTAGATCACTGTTACCTTCAATACGGGATGTGAGACAGATTATATTTCTAAATGATTTTGACATATTTTTAATATGTGAATCATGGTTGAAAGAGAGTATTAATGATTCAGTGTTAGCTATAAATGGATATTGTTTATTTAGGGCTGATAGAAACTGTAATGGTAAAGGAGTTTGCATTTATGTTAGAAATACAATACGTAGCGAAATAATTATTAGCGAGCAAGGATACATTTGGGAACAGCTTTGGATTAAAGTAACTATTAGTAAAAAAACATGCCATAGGAATTATTTATAAACCACATGAAAAGAATACAATCATTTTTTTAGATGAATTTGAAGACAGTCTTGTTTATATTTATACAACTGTAGATGAGATGATATGTATGGGGGATTTTAACTTGGATTTGTTGGACTTTGAAAATACAAATGTAAAAAAATTTAATTCCATTCTAGAAGCACTTAATTTATGCCTAATGTGACCAACTCCAATTCAGTCGAACTCGGGACAAAGCTAAAAAAACACCTGAAATCCGGGACTTTTCAATGAAAATCGGGCCATTTTTTTTTAATATAGAACTTTAATATCATCATTTTATTGATTATTTAACATTTTTATGTTGACAATGATATTTTTGTTGGAATTAAGCGACAATTGGTTATAATGATAACTACATTTTTTTTTTAGTTTTTGACGTTTCGACTCCCAATCTGAAAATCGTTCTCAAAGAAGGAAATTTTTGATGTGGTACTAGTATTACAAAGAGAACTACTGAACACTAGAATGTTGGGAAAAAGATCGGTTGGAAAGCCAAGAAAGCGCTGGGAAGACACTGTAAACAGCGACGCACTAGCACTTTTAGGAGTTCGTGTATGGAGAAGAGCAGCCACAGACAAACAATGGTGGAGGCAAAAAATAAACGAGGCCAAGGCTCAATTGGGGCTGTAGTGCCGTAGAAGAAAAAAAAATATTATTACATTATAGAAATTGTAGAGCTTTTTGCGTCCCACCAATTCAATTTGATATGAATTCTTAAAAGAATAACGTATTCAAAATTTCAAAATAAAATTTTACCAAAATTGAAAATTCGGATGGCCCGGAAGCCTTGTCCATGACGCCGGGACACGACTTCGTAATTCGGGCCATGTCCCGGATTTTTCGGGCTAGTTGGTCACACTACTATGCCAGATAATTGATAAACCTACTAGAGTTACAGCCACCTCGGCAACTCTTTTAGATTATGTTATAGTACCGAACAGTACTGATTATGATGGGGGTGTTATGCAAAAGATTATTTCAGATCATTCAATGGTATTCTGTAATTTAAAAATTGATAATAATATAAAAACTCTAAAAGTACTAAGTAAGTATAAGCGAACTAGATCTGAGGTTCATTTCCAAACTTATAAAAATTTACGTAACTTTACGTTTCAGTCTATTAAGAGGGAAAAGAAAGCATATTTCGTTCAACAATTTAATAATAACACTCCTAGAGAAATGTGGCGTACTCTAAAATATAATAAATTTATACCTGACAAAAGAATTGAGATACCAAATAATTTAAATAATCCAGATGAGATAAACAAATTTTTTATTGAATCAATTCCACAATCTGAACCATCAGAAGATGTTAATTTTTTTTATAAAACTAATAAAATTATAGATTCTACTTTTAACTTTCATGAAATTAATGACTTGTTTGTTTACAAAGCAATTTGTGACATAAAAACTAATTCTGTGGGATGTGACGGTTTAAATGTAAATTTGATTAAACTATGTTGTCCACATATAATTTCCTATATTACTCATATTGCTAATTTTTGCATAACTAACTGTGTCGTTCCAACTTCCTGGAAAAAAGCAAATGCCTAAAAAGCAAAATCCTGTTGAATTTAAGGATTTGCGACCAATAAGTATTTTGCGTCGGTCTAGACGGTCCAGTTGGCAAAGGCGCAGTCGATCGACAAGTATAGTGGTTTGCGATCGATGGTTCGAGCCTCAGCCAGGTCAAGAAATTATTAAAAGGCCAACGCCGTAGTATAAAACTCAATAGTCTACGGCTTGGTCTGGAATATACTGGCGTCTGATCGGCCTATGGAGGAGCGGTACGGGAAGGGATAAGGGCTTCCGGCTTGGTGATACTCCTCCATAGATCCCTACCGAAGGGCGTTGACGCCTAAGAACGGTGTATATATATAAGTATTTTGCCTACCCTGTCGAAAGTTTTAGAAAGAGCTTTGGAAACACAAATTAAAGATTATGTTAATTCATTACTTCCTTTTATTCAGTCAGGTTTCCGTAAAGGATATAGTTGTACTACTGCTTTACTTCATATTACTGATGATATTTTAAAAGGAGTAGATCAAGGTGAATGCACAGTGTTGGTGTTATTAGATTTCAGTCGTGCATTCGATACCATACATTACGATCTTATGATTAGCATGTTAAAATATATAGGATTTTCTAATAATGCCGGTACTTTACTTGAACAGTATCTCAAATTCAGAGAGCAGCAAGTTTATATCAATGGTATAAATTCAAACTTTCTATTACTTACATCAGGTGTTCCACAAGGTTCCATCCTTGGATATTTATTGTTTTCTATATATACTTCTCATCTTTTAACCAAAATTCGGAATTGCAACGTGCACTTATATGCTGATAATACCCAATTGTATTTAAATTTTAAGCCAGATGATGTGGAAGATGCCTGCAAAATTATTAATGACAATCTAAAAGCATTTATTGATTATGCAACTCAGCACTGCCTGATTATTAATCCAACGAAATCAAAAGTAATGTTATTTGGTAATAAGCATCATCAGCAATATTTGATAGATTCAACTAACATTTATATAAGCAATGAAAAACTTGAAGTTGTAAATGCTGCAAAAAACTTAGGTGTTACTCTTGACTCCGAATTAAGGTTTCAGAAACATGTAAAATACTGATACAACGCGATTACTGTAATATTAAAATGATTTATGGAAATCGCCATTTATTTTCATTCATATTTCATTTATGAAAAAACAGCTTTGTGAAACACTTGTATTATTATTTAATTATTATTTATTAAAAATTATTTAATTACGCGGATGTATTGTATGGACCAAATTTAACTCTAGTATATAAAAATAAGATCCAAAAGTTCAAAATTCGTGTCTTCGTTTAATTTTTGGTATAAGAAGGCGACAAAGAGTATCGCATAAATTAAAAGAAATTAAATGGCTAAATATGGAGAATATAAGAAAACATCATTTTCTTACTCTTTGTCATAAAGTAATTGTAAATAAAAAACGATCTTACCAACATCGAAAAATAAAATATCGCTCTGATGTTCACAATATAAATATAAGAAATAGGGGATTGTTGACTATTCCTCCTTTTTCAAGTGAGCTTTATCGACGCTCTTATAGTTATCAAATCAGCAGTTTATATAATAAAATTCCGTCTACATTAAAAACATGTAACATACCAAACTTTAAATTCTTGCTTAAACGCCATCTCCTAAACATTCAGAATTAAGGTGCCGTGATTTTTTTTCACTTTCTCATAGTAATAAAAAAGTAAGTGGGTGAGATCCTTCCTTGTGAGATGCATTTTTTACTATCTTACTGTTCAGTATTATATTCTTTACTACTGTTTAGTCAGAGCCATAAAACTACTATTACACTGGGGTTAAGTGGAAGAATATTTTTGTTGTGTCTTAGAACACAGCAAAATAAACTTCGCCCTCTCCTTTAGAAAATGTACAGTTTGTTATACTTATTATTTTTTGGAAATGAAAGTCGGTTTATTATTATTATTATTATATTACTTTTTATTAATTAATATTAACACATGATTTATTAATTTGTTTTCAGTCTGAAAATAGCAGTGATAACACAATGACAGCTACAGTTGATTGGATGGTGAAAAAATATCTTCCCTTCTCATTTTTCGATGACGAAGCTACACAATTATATTTTCGATCGATTTGCTCAAATATGGTGTTTCCTAAAAGATCCACCAGGAAAGGTCAAAGGGCACTTGAAGAGCTTCAATTAAATCTTAAAGAACAACTATAACAATGTTCATCTAAAATGTCATGTACCATTGATGGATGGACGTGAATTGCTTGTTGGAGTTGGTACGAGGTCACTATCCAATATGTATATAGACAACGAATGGAAATATCGATCTGTAGTCCTTGATTTAATACCATCACGCGGTCGACATACTGGGGAAGATATTGCAACGATTTTCCACGAATGTTTATTGGAATATGACATAATTGATAAAATACAGGATATCACGGTCGACAACGCAACTGCAAATACCAAATGTATGTATGAACTGGGCAAACAGCTGCCACAGTTTGATTCAGACAATCAAAATTTCCGGTGCTTTGCTCACATTTTGGTGTACAAGATTTATTAAAGACCGTAACATTACACAGTGAAACTGAAAAAAATGCACAAGAACTGCAGTGTGAAGACTATGAAGACGAAACTGAGGAAGATGAAGTATATGCGCCAAATATTGCTGACTTACGTACAGCTATAACAAAATTACGCAGTATTTCCAGTAAAATAAAAGAGGTGAGACATTTACGAGATAGTTTCATTCTGCTTGTGAAGCAGCTGACGAGCCATCAAATCTGAATCCCATACTCGATTGTCCAACGAGATGGAATTCCACACATGATATAAAGTCGGGAAAATGAAAGATTACCCATGAACGATCATATTATCAATCACATACAATCACATATTTTGTATTTGCTGTCTTTTTCTGTAAATAACACACGAGAGAGATAGATTATTAATAATCTTAATAATATGTGATTCATATGATCGTCCATGGGTAATTTTTCATTTTTCCGACTGTAATTGAATTTGGTTTAAAAGTGAGAATTAGCATTAACATATTGTGCACAACTGTCACCGAATTATATGATTTTCAAATCACACATAGTGAATGGCAGATACTTGAAAAAGTACATAAGTTTCTAATAAACCTTAAACTTTTTTCAGCGAAATTTAGTCGAGAAAAATATGTTACATTGCCACTAGTAATTTTATCATTCTATCTCTTACTCGATAAAATTGAATTCATCGTAAAACATTAAGATGAGAAACCAAATCGATCTGAAGTGGATAAAAGGCTCATTATGGGTTTTCATCTCTCCCCGAGACTGTAATTTTTCCTTGCCGTTGGTGGGAGGGCTGAGTAACTGGTCTTGGTCCCTTATTTTGTGAGGGGAGCACGACCAGCGAAACCAAACACAGTCTCCGCGTCCAGTGCCTGTGCACCGGGTGACCGCCGGACACCGCCACTGGACGCGAAAAGGCGCAGCAACTGAGGCGAACAGTTGCTGCGCCTTCGCCTTCAGCATATACAGATACCCTTCCCTGCTCCTACGGCCACTCGAAACCCAAACATGTCGCCCTCCCCCAACGAACTCTTTCTCACCTTTTTGTGAGTCGACTTATCCGAGCGCGAGTGGCTGATTCCTGATCACATCCCTGTCCCACATCCACTATCCCTCCACTTACCTCACTACCCCAATCCAAAGTGTGAGGCAACGTGCCGATGGATGAATGGCCGCTGGGGCATATGCGGTCGCGAACGTTCCCCTGGGGGAACCAGGCGAAACCCCCTTGTATGCAGCCTTACTCCGGCATGCGGGGCTCTGCCGGAGTGGACCGACATTCCCTAGCTACTCGTGGGAACAACCATGGACAAGAAAGAATTAAAAGGAAAAAAAATACAGCGGGAATACACCGCTAAATCGAAGAAGAAGAAGGAAGGAAAACACTCTCCTTCAACCTCTCGGGAAGCTCCCCGAGAGGCAGGAAAGTCGAGGACCGGTCCCTCAGACTCCATTGTGGGAATACACCACAAGGGTAAATCTGAGGTGGGGAAGGACCTCCAAAGGCCCTCGACCTCTAGACAGCCTCCACTCCCAAACTTGGGAGAACCTGGAGGCAGGGATGACCCACTGAGACGTGGGCTCAGCGGAGCGGGCTGCAGATGGTACTTGAGGTACCTCAGTCAGGGAATTTCCTCTGAAACAGCAAGAAAGAAGGCCTTGGAGCATAAAAGCCAAGAGCCTGCTAGTCAAAAAAGAAAGCGGACTGAGACGGTCATCAGTCCTGCTCAGAAAGAGGTGAAAAGGAAGAAGGAGGAAGTGGGAGAACAGACCACTACCTCAGTAGGTATGAGCAGCTATACAGCTGCTCTAAAATCGGAGAAGATTGCCATTCTCCCCAAAGGGTTCCCTGAGAACACCCTCAGCGCGGAACAGCAGACTTTGGTGGAGGAGGCAATAGTTCAAGAAATGTTCGCCGGATGGGAGCACAAGCTCCAGTTCGGCGGCATCCACTTCAAGCCGGGCTACTTGGTAGTTGACTGTGAAACACCACAGTCAGCGGAGTGGCTAAGGTTGAAGGTGCCACAAATTAGGAAGTGGGAGGGTGGAGAACTCACAACATGTAAGGGAGACGACATCCCTAGATCACATGTTGTGACAGTTTTCCTCCCCAGAAGCAAGGGGCTATCAGCTGAGAAATTACTTCAGCTGATAGAGGTACAAAATGAGGGCCTAGCAATAGGTAGGTGGAAGGTCCTGAGTGCTAAGGAAGAGGCGGCAGGGCAACTCTTGAGGGCAGCGATAGACGAGCTATCCTGCGCTGCCCTCAGGAAGAACGGATGCACCATTTTTTACCGGTTCGGGAAAATCCCCGTTCATGGTATAAAACGGGAAACAGAAAAGGAGACTCCGGGGAGCAGCGGTGGGTTAGTAACCACCGAGGTCGAGGAAGCGCCTCCGGTGCCCTCTGCATCGCGGGGTACTGATGTGCCCGGCGATGCCGAGAGCGTCGGAGACCACCACAGCACCGATCTATATCGGGACTCGGAGGACATGGAGACAGCCGAAGCAACTAACGTTGAAGAAGAGAAGAAGACAAGGACAAAACACTTGTCGGGGGGGAAGAAGGTGAGAAAGAAACCTCACCTCAAATAACCAAATAAGTAAGGGCAGGGAAAAGGGAAAAGGGAGGAGGAAAAAAAATGGGAATTAATATTGCTCAGATAAACGCCCATCACGCCAAGGGATCATCGGCGGTCATCCTAAGGACGTTTATCAGAAACCAATTGGGATTTGTACTGATACAGGAACCATGGGTTCGTGACGGTCAGGTGAGAGGACTCACAAGCAGAGAAGCTAAGCTGATATACAAAGTAAGTAATGTTGACAAACCCAGAGCATGCATCTTGGTAAGTAACAGTATTAATCACTTTTGTGTTTCAGAATTTATGACGAGAGACCTTGTTCCGATTCGAGCAAACCTTGAGTTCGGAAAAGGGCGTCAAGAAGTTATGATAGTCTCATGCTACTTTGCAGGAGACGGGACTGCACCGCCTCCAGAACTGCAAAGACTAGTAGAGTACTGTGAGCAGAAGAAACTACCGCTTCTCCTAGGATGTGACGCTAATGGTCACAATACCGTATGGGGGAGCACAGACACCAATGAAAGAGGTGAGAAAATTTTAGAATTTATTCTTAGTAAGAATCTTGTCATACACAATATAGGGAATACCCCTACTTTTGTAACTAAAACAAGAAAAGAAGTGCTAGATATAACTGTAAGCACACCGAATCTATCAGATCGGGTGAGGGATTGGAGAGTATCGAACGAACCATCCCTCTCTGATCATAGAATAATTATGTTCAGGTTAGATTGTAGTCCTCCTGAGCCAAAACTCAGGAGAAACCCCAGGAAAACAAACTGGGATGAATACAACTCTAACCTGAGGAGAAATCTTGTAAGTCTTCGTACTAAAGGAAATGCCAGAAACCACCTGGCATTAGAAAATGATGTCATAGAACTTAACGAGGTAATACTCGACGCCTATGAATCAAGTTGTCCTCTTCAGGGGACCAGAAAATCAAAAGATGCAATATGGTGGAACGAACATCTGTCAAACCTAAGATCCGAGACGCGACAGCTCTTCAACAGAGCCAAACGTAACGGAGATTGGCAGAGATACACCGAGAAACTCACATTATACAATAAAGAGATTAGAAAGGCTAAAAGAAATAGCTTCAGAAAATTCTGCGAAGAAATAGACACTACTCCCTCTGCAGCAAGGCTACACAAGGTCTTGGCAAAGGGAAGAGTAGATACAGTAATGGCACTACGGAAGCCAGACGGAAGCTTCACAGAAAGCGAGAAAGAACGAGCTTTGCTCTTGTTAGAAACTCACTTTCCTGGAGGAGCAATCACTTCAGGAAAAAAGAGTGAGCAAATCAGAAGACCTACCAGGGAAGACACTGCAATGGCAAAACACATCTGCAGTGAAGAACGGCTGAAATGGGCTATGAACACCTTTCAGCCGTTCAAAACACCTGGAACGGATGGAATATTTCCTGCCCTACTTCAACAGGGCCAAGAGGCAATCATTCCTCATATGGTCCGAATCAGTCGGAGCAGTCTTGAACTGGGATACATACCAGAAGCATGGAGAAGGGCCAAAGTCACCTTCATCCCAAAAGTAGGGAAACGGGATACTACGCACCCTAAATCCCTTAGACCGATCAGCCTCACATCGTTTATTCTCAAAACGATGGAAAAAGCTGTAGACAACTACATTAGAACAGAAATCCTGGAACAGGTGCCATTGCACCCCCGTCAACATGCGTATCAAGTGGGAAAATCCACGGAAACCGCCTTGACACAATTGACTGATGAAATCCAAGATGCTCTGAATAAGAAAGAGACCGTGGTATGTGCCTTTCTAGATATAGAAGGGGCTTTTGACAACACGCCACATGAAGCCGTCAAAAGAGCACTGCATGAGAGAGGAGTAGATGGAATGACCTCCACCTGGATGTCGCAACTGCTATCTACGAGAATCGCAGAAATGGAGACAGGACAAGACACTATCTTCATTAATGTGACCAGAGGCTGTCCGCAGGGGGGAGTTGCGTCCCCACTCATGTGGAGTCTCACTGTGGACAGCCTACTCTGTCAATTGACCAGGGAAGGCATACCATGTCAAGGATATTCCGACGACATGGTCATCCTTGCAAAAGGAAAGTACGAAAATATCCTCTGCGACATAGTCCAAAGAGGACTGAATATTGCAAACCAATGGTGTGACTCGTTGGGACTTAACATCAACCCCACTAAAACCACACTAGTAGCCTTTACAAGGAAAAAGAACCCGAATTTAAAAACCATAAAAATAGGGGAGGATATCGTCGAATGGAAAACAGAGGTCAAATATCTAGGGCTGATCCTAGATAGCAAGTTACTCTGGAATAAACACGAAGAGGAAGTAATACACAAAGCCACCAAGGCCCTCATGGTGTGTAAGAACATTGCAGGGAAAAACTGGGGATGTAACCCACGTATTCTGCAATGGATGTACACAGCAATAGTGAGACCACTAATCACTTATGGGGCAGTAGCTTGGGGCACAAGAGCTAATCTGAATACGACAAAGAAAAAGCTTTCGAAGATTCAGAGACTAGCCTGTGCATGTATCACTGGAGCAATGGGAACCTGCCCCACAGCTGCAATGGAGGTGATTTTAAACTTGACCCCACTGCACATTCAGTTAGAAAATGTAAGGAAGAAAACAATATACAGGATGATCAGAGAAGGAATCATCAGAGAAAAACCTCGATCACTTCAATTTGATCAAACTTGGGAAATGCCCCAAGATGATATGCCGAAGAAATTCAACTTTGTGAGAAAATTCATCACTAAGCTGAGCAATAAATCTGAATGGGACGAAGATACCATACAGAACTTGAACCCAAATGCCATAAAGTGGTATACGGATGGCTCCAAACTGGAAGAGGGAACTGGAATAGGAGTCTTTGGACCGAGAGCCAAACACTCAGAAAGCTTGGGCACATACCCAAGCATCTTTCAAGCAGAAATCCGTGCCATCGAAAGATGTGTGGAATTTAACATTGGAAGAAACTATCGCAGACAAGAGATTGTAATCATGTCGGATAGTCAAGCAGCCATCAAAGCACTGAGCTCACATATAATCAGTTCTAAGATGGTTTGGGAGTGCCTAGGAAAGCTAAATGAACTAGGCCAGAAGAACCTTGTCACCCTCCTATGGGTCTCAGGACACATAGGAATTGGAGGGAACGAAACAGCAGATCAGCTGGCGAAAAAAGGAGCCGAAACCCCATATCTGGGACCAGAACCATCATGTGGGATCAGCAGTAGCGCAATCTTAGGAGAACTAAGAGGAGAATTGGAGAGGGAAAAGTCCAAGTACTGGAATCAGTTGGAAGGATTGAGACAAGCCAAGACAATTCTGGGAAATTATAACCAGAATAGATCTCTTAGCTTTCTCAACCTCAGTAAAAAGAAGATCCGGATTTTGACGGGAATAATGACCGGGCATTGCCGGTTAAGAAGTCACATGAAGAAGCTAGGATTGGTAGATGAAGCAAAATGCAGATTCTGTGAGGAAGAGGACGAAACCTCAATACACATACTCTCAGAATGTCCTGCATTGCAGAACTCCAGGGCCAGATACCTAGGGGCACATGAAATAGAAGAGGAGAACCTGCCTGAATTGAAGCCCGACGATGTCCTAATCTTTCTTAGGAAAATAGGACTGGAAGAGCTGCTATAGGTCTGAGAAAACATCAGACTCATGGCAAGCAAGGGGGACACAATAGATCCTACGGGTCGCAGTGTACCTGTCACCCCTATCTACATACATACATACATACATGGGTTTTCAAACAGCTCGATATAAAATACTTAAAAATTATAGGAAGAACAACTGGATTTATTGTACCTTATGGGGGAAACAAATTAAAACAGAAAGTCTGCGTAAATTTAATGAACTTTATAAATAATATAAAACTGTACACTCAGTGAGTATTACCAAGAACACTCTAGAATCACCAAGAAATGAAAAGAAAGTATGTGAATATGCTAAAGATGAAGACGTAATAGACTTTGAGAAACTGTATGCATGTCCCTCGTGTTCATCTGGATCTTGTCGCAAAGGCTAAGTTATTGACGAGTTAAAGGAGCACCTAAGTAAACCCGGAGCCGCCAGTTAATAAAACATTTTAGAGTGACGGATGAGGCATGAAACAGAATATCAGACTTTATTAAATATGGCCCGTGATTTTCTTTCAATATATGCAACTTCAGTACCTGCTGAGAGATTATTTTCTAAAGCATCATCAGTAATTAGACAGCATAGAAATATGTACTTTGTTCTAATTATTCTTGGTCAAAGGAATTAATATAAAGTAACAGTAATGCCAAAGGCTAACGTGAACTGTTTTTTTTTTATTAACATCCAAGTTTTTTTACAATCTGTTTTACAATGAAAACAATAAGTAAAATTGTTTGTCTTTACAATGGCAGAGCGATGTAAGGTCCAGTGACCAAAGCATCACGACATACACACATTACCTTGTTTACCGGTGAGATGCGCACATACACTGATACGCGAGCACGAAAACTAAAACTAAAACTGGCACAGAACACAATGGCTGGACGCTGTTGAAGGCGTAGCTTCCTCTGCTGTAGGCTCTGTCAGGATCGGTTAGGTAGGTCCAAGGGATCATATCGCTTCAATCTCTTCGCTTGTTGCTTGTTGAGAAGATTGTGTGCCAGGGTGTTTGGGTGTACCCGCAACCTATTTTGATATTGTTCAGAAGATTTTTTGCACTCTTCGGAGACTGATAGTACCTGAAGATCTCTATGTATTGCGTCATTATTGATGTACCAAGGGGCATTAGCGATTGTTCTTAGGGTTTTGGATTGAAATCTTTGTATTTTCATAATATTAGATTTGCTAGCTGATCCCCAGAGCTGCGAACCATATGTCCAAATGGGTTTTATTATTGTTTTGTATATAAGCAGCTTGTTATCGATCGATAGGTGAGAGTTTTTTCCCAACATCCAGTAAAGTTTTCTGTATACAGTTCCCAGTTGAAGTCTTTTCGTCCATATATATTTGGTCCAAGTTAGTCGTTTGTCAAGGTGAATACCTAGATATTTTACGTCATCCTTTTGAGGTAAAGGATGTCCATCGAGATTAAGTTCTGGACATGTACCTCTTCTTAGAGTGAATGTAATGTGTGTGGATTTTGAGGGGTTTACTCTAATTCTCCAGAGTTTAAGCCATTCATTTGTTTTGTTCAGATGTAGTTGCAGTCTCTCTGATGCTATTATTGGATTACCATGAGAGGCTAGGAAAGCAGTATCATCTGCGAATGTTGCAAGTGTTAGGTCGTTGCTTGTTGGCAAGTCAGCCGTATATATTAGGTATAGGATCGGTCCGAGCACACTACCCTGAGGTACACCAGATAGGATGGGGTAGAGTTTGGTATAGGCTTCACTATATTTTACCAGATATCTCCTTTCTGTAAGGTATGATTGAAGCAGTTTGAAGTAAGTGTAAGGTAGGTTTTTCTTTAATTTGTACAGAAGTCCTGTGTGCCACACCTTGTCAAAAGCTTGAGAGGCGTCTAAAAAGGCTGCAGTGCAGTATTGCTTGTTTTCGAGACTAGTTCTTATTGTTGTGTACAGTCTGTGAACTTGTTCTATTGTACTATTTTGATTACGAAATCCGAATTGATGGTCAGGTATGAGACTCTTCTCTTCTAATATTGGTTTTATTTTTCTTAACAGAAGTTTTTCAAACACCTTAGAGATGAGTGGGAGCAGACTTATCGGTCGGTATGAGTTGACATATTTTGGATCTTTTCCAGGGTTTTGAATTAGTATAATCTGTGCCACTTTCCATTGCAACGGGAAGTAGTGCAGACTTAACATAGCATTAAAGATCATAGTGATTATTCTGTAACAATCATCGGTTAGTTCCTGAAGGACCTTACCCGTTATGAGGTCGAATCCTGGTGCCTTATTAGGTTGTATCTCATTATTTATTATCTGTTTTACTTCTTTAATATTAAACTTGGAGATTGGCAGTTCCATTTGATATGGAGCCTCAAGAAAAGAATGAAATGGTTCTTCTTGTTCTAATGGTACTACTCTAGTAAAGGGACTAAATACTGTCGAAAGATGTTCTGCGAATGTCTCGGATTTCTCTGTGTCTGTTCTTGCCCATTTACCTTTGGCATTTTTTAAAGGAGGTATGGCGTCTTTTGGTCCTTTTACTTTTCTCGTCGCCTTCCATAGCGAATAGTTAGTGTCTTTGAATGGAGTCAGATTTTCTAAGTAAGTTTAAATCCCCCTGTTTTTTTCTTCTTTTAATAGATTTTTAAGTCTTCTGGTAATTCTGTTTAGATTTTCTTTGTCAATAGGTGCATGTGTGTTTTGCCATTTTCTCCTAAGTTTTCTTTTTTCTTCAATCATGTTTTTTGCACTCAGAGAACAATTTATGGTTTCCTTCCATAATGTTTGTTCAGGTGTAGCACTCCATCCCGCCTTTTGTATGGAGGTAGTAAGTTGTTGTACTGCATTTTCAATTTGTATTTCTGTTTTAAGTGGCAAATTCGTTGATATTTATTCTGTTAATGCACTTCGGAATATGTTCCAATTTGTTTGGTTATTGGTTAGGACTGGAGGCTTATTTTTGAGTATGACTTTGGAGTCTAGGTCAATTAGAATGGGAGAATGATCTGACGAGAGGTCCCAAGTAGTGGGCAAATGAGAGTTCTGGCCGCACAACCCTCACCCCTTTTTGTACCCCCCACTCCTACCCTGTATACCCCCCACCCCTAATTATACAAAGGTGGGGGGTATACAGGGTAGGAGTGGGGGGTACAAAAAGGGGTGGGGGTTGTGCGGCCAGAACTCTCATTTCGCCATTTTGTACCCCCACCACAATATACCCCACCACTTTATACCTCCCACCATTTTATACCTCCCACCATTTTGTATACCCCCTACCACTAACCACGTCAACGAGCAGTTAAGAAGTCAACGACCGGTCAAGAAGTCAACGACTGTTGAGGAATGAAGGGTGGGCGAGATAAAAAATTCTCCCGGTAAAGGTAAAGTCTATTAAATAGGTAAGAATTAGTAACAACTTTATTTTTATTTAATACATTTATACCATCTACACCCAACAAGGTAGTTTCATTTAGATAGCTTTATTACTAAGAATATGTGGTGGGAGTTCACCTCATTAAAATAAAACAAATATTAACACAAAAAATGTTTTTATTAATTACTATCGCTGGTACAATAAAGTCTAATTATAATATTATTACGTTTGTGATTTACTTGAACCATCTTCAAGATCATTAATGTCTGCGTCAATATCCTCATTACTACAAGTATCACCTTCGTTATTTTCTTCTCTCCCGTATAAAACAGATGGAAGATATTTTTTTATACGAATTAAATAACCATCCAATTCTACAACTTTTAGTAACGATACAAATCCGTATAAGCAGATTTGGTTTTTAAGATACAAGTCACAAATTTCAACACCTTTTTCATATTTTCTGGCTAATTCTGTACAAAATTCTGAAGAATAAGGTGATGGACGTACTGCACCATAAATGGCTTCATGAGAAGCATCAAATTCCAAATTCGAAAAAAGTTGGTGTAAGCTTTCAACACCACTCTTTAAATCCATAACTTCGATTTCGGTAACGTAACACATCCACATTGTAAATACTATTTACTAGCAGTGAAGCTGAAGAACGACTGTATAACATATCTCTACAACGTGTTATAAACTAAAACCCCCACCAACATATGGTTAGCACCCCACTACGATTTTATGATAAATCCATTTCAAAACTATCTACATGAAATCCACACCCACCATTATTTTCTTGTTCTGGGAGAAGTAGTCTAGTTTATCCCCACTCACAGATACCTCCTACCCACAAATACCTCCCACCCCAGTCACAGATACCTCCTACCCACAGATACCCCCACTTTGAGACACCTTCTACTTATTAACTAGACGTAAAGAATCAAAGGTTAGCTAACCTGTGTACAGTGATGCCAGGTCTCATGCAAAAGCATGAGATCTCATGTTTTCCAAGGAAATCTCATGCTCTCATGATTTTATTGCAAAATCTCATGCTTTTTAACTTATTGACATAGTGACAAAAAAAAGGTATATTAAACATTATTTGTAAACTACAGATAACAAAGTGAGCATAAACAAATTTTGCTTATGTCACAAAAACTATGCCACTAAAAATTTTCAACCCAATAACAAGGAATGTATAATGTATGAGAATGCATAAACACTTTTACCACGAAACTGAATCCCAACATTTCACAACATCGTCAATCGTGCTTAATGGTATAAATAAATGGCAAGGTCGCGCATTGAATGTGTGGTAATTTGATTATTCCTGTCGGGTAATCCCCGAAAACGATAATAGGTATCTTTAGTTTTTAAGATATTATAAGTGTGCCAAACAGGTGTTCGTATTCGTTAAAAGATTTTATAATGATGAGTGATAGTAATAGTGGTAGTGCAACTGAAACTGACCAAAACCAACTTGGACCTAGCTCTAGCTCAGCTAAAAGGAAGAAAGTTTACAAACAACATTTTAAAAAAGATTGGGTGAAATTACCAGGATACCATTGGGTAGAATGCAGTAAAAAGGGAACAATGTATGCATGGTAAGAAATTTTAACCCGTAAGTACTAACAGCTTAAATCAATGACGGAAACACTAACTAACCGCCTGACAGACGGGTTTAACATTTTTAGGGGTAATCTTGTTTTTGTTAAATATTTTAATGCAAAGAAATATTTCGATGACTTACTGGAAGTATTGATTATCTAAAAAGCACAGTAATTAATCTAGTTTTTCTGTAGTTATCAAAATAAAAAACATTATAACAAGAATGGAAGGATTGTTTGTGTGAATTTTTACTCCTGAAAAAAAGTGCGATAAAAATTAAACAAATTGAAGAATCTTGATAAAAATTTACAATCTCGTTAAGAAAAGAGTAAGAAACACGAAAATAAATTTTTTTTAAAAAAATATTAAAACAAAAAAAAACTGACAGGCACTCAAATTTGTACAGTGTACCAATGGTAGTCAGTATCAACATTTTCATTATAAATTGATTCAAATTCGACTTTGTCGTGTTCTACCTTATCAATTCATTTCAAAATAGTTTCCTCATAGCCTTTTTTTCCTTATTTGATCTTTTTTTGACCAACTGGGCACATTATGTTTAATGACGAACTGTGCACAAACACTAACACCCCGTCTATTAGATGGAAATCACACTTTGAGTCTAAATATCTTTGGAATAACAACTTCCCGGAAATTGCCGAATTCAATACTACTAAATAACAACGCAACTTGAAAAGTCATAAACGGGTGACCGTCAAAATTTTCCAGGTAGGGAAATATTCCACTTTCAACAAGTGAAGCCGTCTGAGAGACGGGGTGTTAGTACTTAAGGGTTAAATAATGTAATATGTATTTATATGGTTTTTATCAAAATATACCTAGGTACACGTATATCTAAACAAATTTTATTTTAGGTGTAAAATATGTAGATGTGACATTAATATAACTGCAGGAAAAGTACAGCTTTCTAAACATTCAGAATCCAGTAAACATATAAAATCTGTGCAGAATATTGAAGCAAATAGTGGAAGGCAGCAAAATATTGCCGACATGTTTTCAGCGAGCACGAGTAAATTAAATGTTGAGGAAAATGTGAAAGAAGGCATTATACGTACAGCAGGACTTTTGGCTGAACATAATCTTCCAATGAATTTAATGGAACATTTAATTGATTACCTGAATGCTGTTTGTAAAGATTCGGAAATAGCCAAAAAAATTAAAGCAGGAAGAACCAAAATAACTAGGGTCCTCAAAAAAGTTACAGGAACATCACAAAAAACATATTTGATTGAGCTCATGAAAACTAAAAAGTTTAGTTTAATAGCTGACGAGTCGACAGATAATTCCTGTATTAAGCATATGTGTTTAGTGGTTAGAATGGCCATTGACCATAAAGTAGAAGATAACTTTTTAGATCTGATACCTGTAGTAGAGACTACAGGAGCTGTACTTTATGAGAAAATCATAAATTTTTTCACAAAACACGATATACCTTACAAAACAAATTTTATTGGTTTTGCTTCTGATGGAGCTAGTAATATGGTGGGTATTAGAAATTCATTAGTCAGTAGACTACAAGAAAATATACCAGGCATATTCACAGTCAAATGTATTTGCCACAGTTTTCACCTTTGTGCCTCCTATGCGTGCAAAAAGCTGCCAGAAGAAGTTGAACAACTAACAAGAGAGGTAAATATTAATATATTAAAGTAAAAATTCGTTTTGAATAAATATATTTTTAGGTTTATAACTTTTTTGCAAATAGCCCAAAAAGAGTTGAGGAACTAAAAGAGTTTCAGGAATTTGTCAATGTTGCTCCTGCTAAAATTCTTCACCCAAGTCAAACACGTTGGCTTTCATTGGAAAGTGTCATTAAACGACTTTTAAACCAATATAATGCTCTAAAACTTTATTTTGTTGATCAAGTTGCTAATAACATTACTCAAGCAGATTTAATTTTAGAGAAACTTAACAAGGAAGAAAATCGATTATATCTCGAGTTTTTATCTCATGCATTACCTATTTTTAACGATTTAAATAAATTAATGCAAAGCGAATCCCCAAAAATTCACATTCTTTACAAGGAAATAACAAATACACTTAAAATAATTCTAGACTTTTATATGAAAAGTGACATTATTAGTACTGAAAGTATTGATAAAATAGATTTTAAAAATCCCCGAAATTTTTTGCAACTGGATGATATGTATTTCTCAGCAGAAATAAATTCAAGCAGTTTAGATAAAAATAGGTTAGAAAAGGTTAAACTCAATTGTTTGAATTTTTACATTGAAAGTGTTCAACAAATTTGCTCCAGATTTCCCCTGAAAGATTCATTATTTGAAAAGATGGAGTTTATGGATCCAGAAGTCATTCGATCTCGAAAAATCAGATCTATTGGTCATATTTCTAAATTATGTCCCAATTTGTTTAATGTAGATATTCAAACAATTGACAATGAGTGGTTAGCATTAAGAAATTTTGTAATCGATTTTAAAGATGAATATAACGACATTTGTGAATTTTGGAAATATATCGCATCGATAAAAACTCCAGATCATAATGGGTTACGTTTTTCAAACCTAACGAATTTCGTTTTTAATTTGCTTACTTTACCTGTTTCAAGCGCAACTGTGGAAAGAGTGTTTTCCGTTGTAAATTTAAATAAAACAAAACAACGAAATAGACTGAAAACTTCTACCCTTACAGCAATACTCCACACAAAAAGTTTGGTGAATAAAAATAAAGCTATATGTTCAAATTTCCTCATACCAAAAGAAATGATTAAGAAACTAAATCAAAATATTTATGACTCAGACTCTGATTAATGTTTTTGCAATAGCTTTATTTTTACGTACCTATCTCATATGTTTGTTATTTTAGTCATTGAATAAATAATCGTTTCAGACTAACTAGTTCTTTTCATTTCAACTTGGGCAAGTAAGTACAAAACATTTTATTGTTCTTTTTCAAAATTGCTATTTTAAGGCAAATTATTCATTTTATACTAAATTTTACGACATAAATTCGGCTAGTAACAAATAATTTAAATTTAAATCTCATGCTTTCTGGAATTATTTCTCATGCAATATTTTTTTACGACCTGGCAACGCTGCCTGTGTATCGAGTGAGTAACATGTCTCAATATAACTTTAGTGGTAACACACCCGTTCAGAAATATGGTGTGGAGAATAAAAAAGATGTAATAATAGCAGAAAGAAGCTTTCAGTTAAATAGATCAAAATGTAAATTTGTATCTATTGGGTTAAAGTATGGTGCGGAGTCAAGGTCCCTATACCATAGGTTGTATGGTAACTTTGACATTGACAAATGAAATATTGTCATCGTGACGTCACCCAGACGATCAATTTTACGAATTGTTTGTAAACATAATAGGATACGTGGTTTGGAGGCTATATTTTGTTATTAAATATCGTTAGTGTTTTAATTTGTGTTTATATCTTGAGATATAATGTATCTATAGATATCATTAAGTGTTTTTAGTATAATAACTTAAATCCAAAACTCTTTTACAAGAAGTGTTATATACGTTGACGCCTAGCCCTATATATTTCTTTCGCATTTTCTTTAAGCTCCACATACAGTTCTGTAATATCTTGCGGTTCTTCACATCAAGTTTACATCATTTGTGTACGTTACAATCTGCTTAGACTTATTGAACAATATATCTAATTAAGCATATTAATAGATCTATTATATGTACCTAATTGTTTCATAAAAAATTATAACTAATACTGCAGCCATCTGAAGATCGTTTGAATAAACAATTATACAGTAAATGAATATATAAAATGGGGAAAATTCCCTTTATTGCACTGAAATTCTATTTCTGTTATAATTTACTGTTAATGTAAAACTTCACAGGTACCTATTGAATAGAATCATGTTTTAATAGTTTTAGATATTATAATCCAGTACCTAACGTAATCAGATGCTCTTATGTTAAACTTTAAGGGAAAAACTACTAACTTTGATAGGTACAGAAATCTTTAGTTGAATCTCTTTTTCACCATGGTTTACAACACATGTTAGAAGGAATTTATAATAATGTACTACATGCATTATCCCCAATTCAAAATGATTATATACCTACTCAAAATCATTTAACAAAGTAATTTGTATTCAACCCATTATCAATATACCTAGGATATTTGAATGATTTAGTCCCATATATAAACACAAGAAAGAATCTACTTCTGCTTTAATTAAGTAGTAATGCTATTCTACTGCATAAATTTAATTGCAATTATATTCTATGATTTTTGTAACTCTACAAGTATCTACGACATTTTTTAAAGAATATATTAAATAAATAGTCATTAAAAATCCAAACGTATTTTTTTTAAATATACATATATATTTTCAATCATTAAAAACATTCCTACTTTCCGAGTTTATTTCAATGAGTGAAGTGAATGAATTTGAATGCAGCATTCTGGGTGACGTCACTCCCGCCATTAGATTCTCGACGCTGATTGGTGGAAAGTTACCATGCAACCTGTCTATTTATGAACCTTGGTGCGGAGTGTATACCAGTGATAACTCTATGTGGTAATCTAGGGCAAAGGGCAGTATTCACGGAAGAAGACTCGAAAGATTTATTATACTACCAAGGAGTAATTACAAATTATCTGTACACAGTGGGGGATAGTGTGTCTATAGACAGAAAAAACTATAGTGTAGAATTTGAAAAGGTGCAGGAAGCTAAAGTAATAAAAATATCTCAAACTAACTCCTACATATATTTGGGGTATGAAAGCATTTGCAAATTATGGGAAGTGTTACCGCTTATACAACATCATATTAACCATTTAAAACAAGGAAATTTTACTGAATATTTGAAGAGCCTATATCCACGATTACGAAACAGCACAGGTAATTTTTATGAAAACGTGTTAAGAAGTGTTGACGCAAGCCACATATGCTTTGAAGATTTAAGTAATATCTTGGAATTAGTGTATGTGTATCCAGAAGTACTAAAAGATGTCTACACAAACTGGGAAAAGAGTAACTTTTAATGAACATCTCAACAAAACGAGTTTGGAAATACACCTATCATCAAGCACGACAAAGGTACTGGGAAATGTTTGTAATAGATACAATAAGGTTTAAAAAAAAAGGAATTGAAAAAGCTTTAAAAGTAATATCCCCGATTTTTTAAGTTTAAATCTTAGAATGTATGTATACAATAACAGATTTAAATAAATATTAAAACATAAAAGTCTTTTATTTATAAAATTTATTAAACATAAAATGTTTAACATGTTTAATAATCACATTTAAAAGTAGAAAATATCACAAATAACTAAATACCAGGATAATCAAATGTTTGATAAATATTCTCCCTCAAATTGAGTATTACTTGAACAGCTATACATTTGACGCTATTCTGTTTAAATTTTGCATAGATTTTTTTTTACACATTTCGTGAGGTAACGCTGTCGAGATATATTTATTTTTATGCTTATTTGTTGTTAAGCAATAATAAATATGATGATTTTCACCCTTTTAATACAAAAAAATTTCGTTTGTTTGACTTCCGAGTGATACCAAGAACTCTAAAATCATTAAAAATAAAAACTCGACAACGTTACCTCGAGAAACTCATAAGCTAATAAGATCTTTTTGAATTGTTTGGTTGGCATAATCCAGTTGCGAGTTCTGACGTCCACCATAAAATCCATGTTTTTGAGATGTCTGTAAAAATTTACCACCGTTGGTTTATTTTTCATTATTTTTCCTTGAAATTTTTTTGAATATTCTTTAAATTATACTCAATATGCTTATTTAATTTAAAAATAAAACAATTGTACCATAGTTTCAAAAAAATCACAAATATATGCTTGAAAAGTTTATTTCAAACCATACCTCCTCCTTAAATACAGTCGAACCCGCTTATTAGAATGCTGGTTAAAGGGATAGAAATGTGAGGACCCAAAACGTTTCTACTAGTCACCAATGATCGGTTATTAGAATACCCCGGTTATAAGAATACTTGGCACGAAGGTTATTTCGACAAGCGGGTTCGACTGTATCAGATTAAAACCTACGAAACCTGTTTTTGCTTAGACCGTTGAACCGTTTAAAACTACGACACAATCATTTTACTTAAAAGAGAAAGATGCATAAAAATATTTCAATTATTTATTACCGAAATAAAAAATAATACACATTACCGGTTTTAAACTGGAAATATTTATCCTCGTTATTTTCAAGTAGTAACAGATTAGTATTCCCGACATTAAGACCTCATTAGATTGGATGGAATGTGGAGGTAGGATGAAAAAACAGTTTTTACCGCTTTAACACCGTACGAAGGATTTTTAAAAAATTAATGATAGCTTCGCACTCTAGACGTCAAGACCTTTTATTAGAGTGGTGGGGATGTGGAGGTAGGATGAAAAAAACAGTTTTTACCGCTATATTGCGCTAGGCGTCATTTTTTCTAAAAAATAATATTAGCCTTGCTTTCTAGACGTTAAGACCTTTTATTAGAGTGGTTGGGGTGTGGAAGTAGGATGAAAAAAACAGTTTTTACCGCTTTTCTCGCTATGTGTGTTTTTTTATATAAAAATAATGATAGTTTTGCACTCTAGCAAGCTTGGTGAACGTATGACGCAAAATAAACAACGACGAAAGAAGTGTGATGTATAAATATAAACCGGTTTTCGAATACCGGTTTTGAACTGGAAATACCAGTTTTAAACTGGTAATACCGGTTTTGAACTGGAAATATTTATCCTCGTTATTTTCAAGTAATAACAGATTAGTATTCCTGACTATGAGGTAGGATAAAACAGTTTTTACCGCTTTATCGCGATATGTGTGATTTTTTCTAAAAATAATGATAGCTTCACATTCTAGACATCAAAACCTTTCATTAGAGTGGTTGGAAGGTGGTGGTAGGATGAAAAAACAGGTTTTACCGCTTTATCGCGTTATGCGTGATTTTTTCTAAAAAATAATGATAGCTTTACACTCTAGACGTCAAGACCTTTCATTAGAGTGGTTGGAATGTGTAAGTAGGATAAAAAAACAGTTTTTACCGCTTTATCCCGGTATGCGTGATTTTTTCTAAAAAATAATGATAGCTTTGTACTCCAACCGATAAGACCTTTCATTAGAGTGGTTGGGAGGTGGTGGTGGTAGGATGAAAAAACAGTTTTTACCGCTTTATTACGCTATGCGTGATTTTTTCTAAAAGATAATGAGAGCTTTGTACTCTAGCCGTCAAGACCTTTCATTAGAGTGGTTGGAAGGTGGTGGTAGGACTAAAAATAAAAAAACCTCAAAAAAATTATAGGAAAAAAAATTATAGAAAAAAAAATTATAGGAAAAAAAAAATAAAAAAAAATTATAGGAAAAAAACAAAATACCTCTATACCAGTGTCAGGTATTTACCTTGACCGGTTATCCACCTTTCTTTGTTTGAGAACTGGTTATTGTGTGGTGGGAGGTGGTACCTACGATACAAATCAAAATACCGATTATTTTTACCGATATTATATAATCTATCTATATACAGTATGCATGTAAAGGTTGGAATAAATTCATTTTTTCATGAATGGATCGATTTTAGAAAAAATCCTGAGTCAGGTCAATTTGTATTTTTAAATTACGATTTTTTGATATAATCTTTCTAGTGACAAGACATCGAGAGGTATAGCGATCACATTATATTTTTCTTTTTTGGCTCTCTATTTCTTTCTGATCTCACCAACAATCTTTGTGTTGTGGTTTTATGCACCGTTTTTTTATCCCAGTTTTTCCCTATTGTGAGGTATTTCAATTATTTATTACCGAAATAAAAGATAATACACATTATTAAAATATAGTACTACGTTGTGAAAACTTTGTTGGCTACACGTTTTCCATAAAGTTCGATATTTTGTTGCTAACATTTTTGCAAAGAAACAGTTGCTATACTTTAAATAATCTTCAATAATTGTTATATCGTAAGGTTTCCATTTATATATTTCAATGTTGCAGTAGAAGCACTGAACTATAGCACTAACCCCTGTATAGTAAAACGCAGCTTTGCTTAATAACGCAGGTTCAACCACACCCTTCCAATATTTAAAAGAAAGTAAACAGTATTCAAATTGCTTTTTAGTACTAGATATACTATCATAGTTACCATCGTCAAGACGCATTTGACTAATAAGTTAGGTCAGAAAATAATTTATATAAATATGTAAACTTATAGTGGAGGGAGGTATAAAATTTTTTAAATTGTCATTATATCAATAACACTATTTGTGCTATAAAAAAGAAACTGTTAATAATGTTAACAAAAAATAAAAAACCGAAGGTATAAAACTATACAACCTTGATCAGTTCAGTTTTGTTACTTGTGTTCGTAAAAATTTACAAAAAATAAAAAACCGAGACCTGTTCGTAGCATCAAAGGAATAAAACCAATAAATTCTTTTCTTTGCTGTCTACTTATCCGTTGCGTGATAGGAGGTGGTACAGCTATCACATTATATTGTTACCGAGATTATTATAATTTATCTATACAGTAAGCACGTAAAGGTTATAATAAATTCATTTTTTCATGAATGGGGTGATGTTAGAAAAAATCCTGAAACAGGGCAATTTGTATTTTTAAATTACGATTTTTTGATATGTTTTGATTATGTGGCATAATACAGTATATCTTACTAGTGACAAGAGATCGAGAGGTATAGCGATCATATTATATTTTTCTTTTTTGGTTTGGTTCTCTATTTTTTTCTGCTCTCTACAACATTATTTGTGTTGTGGTTTTATTCACCCTTTTTTTTGTTCCAGTTTTTTCCTAATGTTGTTCTGAAGCTATTTCCTTGTGGCATTTTTTTGATTAATTATTTATATGGGAAATAAGCCACAATTAAAATGAAAAAAATAATTTTATTAACGTTTCGACGCCCAAATCGGGTGCCGTTGTCAAAATACAAAATATTACTAAAATAAACTAAAGTGTTGTTGCTAAGCAAAAAAAATTCTTCTAATAATTTATTTAATTTCACTCATTTATATTGGCAATTCAGACATATATTATACATTTTAAAGTAGAAGACTTTAAAATGATATTGCCAATATTTATGAGTTGCGTTCCTGGGACGACTTACTGAAAGATAGTTCATTCGATTACATGAAATTAACCCCAACTCAAGAATATCCGTCATAAAAAATTATAGCACGTGATATGTCTTTAAAAAGACAACCAAATGCAACGACAGTAAAATTCTCGCGTTAGAGACTTCATAGTAAATCACAAGGGAAAACCAGGAAAAAACCCTGTGATACTATCCCGACATCGTTATTAAAATTATTTTTTTCATTTTAATTGTGGCTTATTTCCCATATAAATAGTTTTTTCCTATTATGAGGTATTTGTTACAACATATTGCATGTTTAGAAATCCTATTACTTTGTTTCACTTTCTATACTTCTTCTACTCACCCCTCACCATCTCCCCCGTATATCCCTAAATAATCTATGTAACCAGTCTAAAACCACTCGAATGAAGGGTCTTGACACCAAGATTCAAAAACTATCATTATTTTTTAGAAAAAATCACGTATAAAGCAATAAAGCGGTAAAAACTGTTTTTATCCTACCCCTACACCCCAAAAACTCTAATGAAAGATCTTGATGTCTAGAGTATAAAGCTATCAATATTTTTTAGAAAAAATCACGCATAAAGGCGGCAAAACCCGCTATCCTAATCCACATTCCAACCACTCGAATGAAGGGTCTGGACGCCTAGATTAAAAAACTATCATTATTTTTTAGAAAAATCACGCATAAAGCAATAAAGCGGCAAAAACTGTTTTTATCCTACCCAAACATTCCAAAAACTCTAGTGAAAGATCTTGATATCTAGAGTATAAAGCTATCAATATTTTTTAGAAAAAATCGCGCATAAAGGCGGCAAAACCCGCTATCCTAACCCACATTCCAACCACTCGAATGAAGGGTCTTGACATCTAGATTAAAAAATTATCATTTTTTTTAGAAAAATCACGCATAATGCAATAAAGCGACAAAAACTGTTTTTATTCTACGCCACATTCCAAAAACTCTAGTGAAAGATCTTGACGTCTAGAGTATAAAGCTATCATTATTTTTTAGAAAAAATCACGCATAAAGGTGGTAAAAACTGTTTTTATCCTACCCCACATTCCAACCACTCGAATGAAGGGTCTTGACGCCTAGATTAAAAAACTATCATTGTTTTTTAGAAAAAATCACACATGAAAAGAAGAATCATACATGGTCTTGCTGAACATGAGTGCCATACCGAAAATATTGTTTTTTAACATCAAAAAATGGCCAAATTTTATTTATATTCAGAAACTTCAACCTGTTCCTTATGCGAGGGTGTTAAATGTAATGGAACGTTTTTCGAGCACCACTTTCCACGGTTAGAATTACCTAGGGTAGTACCCCCTAAACGGTAGATAGTTTATGTCTTGTTACTACACAATGATGTTGAAATAACCTTTGTCTTTTAAAAGTACCGAATTATTATTATTTGAATGATAAATTTAACTTAGATGATTACTGAAAACTCGAGCTGAACACCTGTTTCTTGCGAGAGTCGGCTATTATTAATTTATTCGGAAGTACTTACCTGCAGGTCATCGACGTAAATTAAAATTCTTTATTGATACTAGTTTTTATCTCCGTGTACGAAAGTCGTTTTGTTGTCATATCGTGAATACACTCGGTAATTGGATATAATTAATTCGTTGCCGGATTAAAGAATTAATTTCAATTATATTAATTTCTATTTGTAATTTTGTGAGTATATTTTAAGATCAATAATAGTCTAAGATACGGTTGATCGGGGTTAAGCTGTTTAATGGATAAAAATTATTGGATATGTAATTTAGTATGTTAACAATTACAAAAACAAGTGGTATCCGATCAATTTTTTCTGGCTATAATTATTAACTAATAATTAAAAAATTACCTTTTTTATAAATTAAAAAATTTCGACCCCGACATAATTTCAAATGTTTTGGATAATTATAAAACAAAAAGGTGATTTGTAATTTTTCTCTTAAGTTGACCGTTTTCGAGTTATAAACAATTTAAAACTGAAAAAGGAACGAAAGATGACGATTTTTATGGTTCAAAAACAATATTTGGAATTACGAAGTACCTAAATTCCAGCTCAAACCTTATTCTATCAGTTATTGAGTGTTTTGGACTTGTTTCATTTTGAAACATCTTTCTTAGTTGTTAATACTTTGCTCCCCCTAAGAAACCTCCCTTATCAACAATTAAAAAATATATTTTAGAATAAAACATGACAAAAAATCTTATCGGTACCTGATAAAAGGTTTGAACTTTAACTTAGGAACTTGATGATTAGAAAACAATATTTTTAATTGTGTTTTTTGAGCCTTGAAGATTGTTATCTCTTGTCCTTTCTTACGTTTTAAATTGATTATAACTCAAAAACGATCGAATTTCGAAGAAAAAAACTTTAAAAATTAAATATTTTTCTTTAATTTGAAATAAGGAAAACACATTTTATTGTTAAATTTTTTATTATAAAATAAAAATATGCAAATTATATAATCAAAATTATACCTAAACATATAAAAATAGCAACATATAAAAAACTATTTAATTCCTTTAATTAATTATACAAACGAGTTTGCATAAATTTGCCACACTTACAAACCAGTTTCTTTCTGCAGATGTACGAAAGTTGGAGAATTATTTCCGGCTGAATATAAGTTCTGTAAACAAATAAAAACTTAAAATTATTAATTAATATTTATTAATGTAAAAATCTATTTAATTCCTTGGTTATACAAAAGAGTTTGCAAAAAATTTGCCACACTTACAAACAAGTTCCTAGCCGCCGGCAAGGTTTGAGAATTATTTCCGGCTGACAAAGAGTTCTGTAAACAAATAAAACATAATATTATTAATTAATATTTACTAATCAGGATGTAAAGTGATTACATGTTATAGTTTAAAAAGTGGTGGTTTAAGTTAGGTTTTTTTGTTTTAAAAAGGTTTGTTTTTGAGTTACTGTATAAATATGTAATTGTAAAAAATTGGGACTTACAATAATATTATGTACAAGATCGTAGATACAGGTGTACCAGGGTGAGAGGATTATTCTCGTCTGGCAAAGAATTCTGTAAACAAACAAAACAGTATTATAAATTAATATTTAGGTACTAATCAGGGTGCAAAGTGTAGTCAGTACTATATTGTGGTGAAGTGATTACATGTTGTAGTTTAAAAAGTCTTAGTGGTAGTGTCTTTATGGTAGAATATGTACTGATTTAAAAAAGGTTGTTTTTTGAATTACTACATAGATTATATAATACTATTGTTTACCTTTAGCTGTGCTCTTTGAAGCTAGATCCAACAACTCGTTATTATGCTGTATATCCGCTAGAGCTTTTTTCTTTTTTTCATTAATAATTTCCGCCGCTTGTCCGATGTATTGGAAAACGTTATTTGCGACATGCTTGAAAAGGTCATCCTGTTCAAGGATATGTTTTAATTTGTTTTCTAACCTTTCAGCTTGTCGTAAAAGCGCTTTCCTTACACCGTGCTGGAAATCCTCCTCCAGCGTCTGGTCACATGGTGACTCATCATCAGTGATGGCTGTGACCACGGAACGCAGTGACGGCACCCCCGACGAGAACAATACCTCTTCTAACTCTTCTACCTCTTCTAACTCTTTTGTCTCTTCGCCCGCTTTCAATATTTTCTCCTCCAGCTTCAGCGACTTCTCTTTTTCGACCTCCTCTACCACCTTAACTACCTCACGTTGTATGGAGGAGGTCGCCTCACATTGAAAAGAGGGTGTGTAATCATCCGCTGGAGCATACACCTTCTGCGCTGCTTTTTCTTTATTCCGCTGTATTTTTAAAATGAGGCGTTGCACCTCACTTTGCCGCAGCAACGGTTGAACGGTGTTCTCCCCCATAAAAATTATATCACTTTCTTCCGATTGTGTACACTCCGAAAGTAATCATTTTCGTGATAACCCGCAGGATTCGCGACGATTTTCTGCATCCATTTTGAAAATTTACGAATGACTGAATGGCTTGAGAGAATATTTTGAACTGATTTTATACACAACGAGTTGAGTATGGTACTAGGTACGAAAAAACCAGTCCTGAAAGAAATAAGCAGGCTTGACATTGAGTATGGTACTAGGTGTGAAAAAACTAGTTCTGAAGGAAATAAGCAGGCTTGACCCGATCCGAACAAAGAAACGTGGGTGTGCGATCACACATAGGTAGACAACAAAGGGAGGTGAATACCCGGAAATTATTCATGATAGAAATTCTAACAAATTTTTTGGAAATTCTTTTGTGTAACCGAGGAATTAAATAGTATTTTATGTTGCTATTCTTTGTTAGCATTATATGTAGTTAGTTTTGATATGTTTTGTAAATTTAACAATAAAACGTGTTTTACTTATTTCAAATTAAAAAAAGGTATTTTATTTTTAAATAAGATAAAGTTTTAAAATAATTTTTAAATATCGTAAAAAAGTTCTATACAAATATATTTATTTTCTGAATCCATTTGAACGCAAACAATAAAATTCTAATTTATTTTAGTAGAGAATCCGATATAAGGTCGATCGGGACTGAGCTGTTTAATGGATAAAAATTATTGGGTATGTAATTTATAGTAGGGGAGGAAACTATAATAAATTTGCAGTTACTAGAGCGTTATGACTCCTGTTGGGTTAAGAAGATTAGGGTCTAAAACAAAAAAAATTAAGTAAAATTTTCCATAAAGTGGGAATTTTTCCATTCCAAGTCGAAAAAATGTCTAGAATAAAAGATACTTATTTTTACGTAAGGAACCCGAATTTGTAATAAAAAATGGGAGCTCCTATTTAAGATTTTAAAGTAACTCCCCACCCCACCTCCGTAGGCGGTCGTATTTGATGTTATTCTATAGGTTTTTAAAAACTATTCACGTATTTTTCAGTTTTTTGATGTGATTTTCATTTCGCGAAATATCGCGAGGTTCCTATTTAAAATTTTAAAGTTAACCCCACCCCTCTCCGTGGGGTTGTCTTTGGTATCTTTCGATAGATATTTGAAAAATATTGAACACGTGTTTTTCAGTTTTCCGATCTCACGTTCATTTCGCGAAATATTCGCTTTTTTGTGAAACTTTGTGACTACCCCATTTCCTTACGTCCCTCAAATCGTCAACTTTTTTAAATATACACTGTTCTGTACTTAGCTTACCGTATCTTAATCTGACGATTTCGTGTTTTTCTAAGGATAGATTTTTTTCGGACCCCTTAACGAACCCCTTGTATTAAGAGTCCATAATATATATGGTAGAGGTACATTTACAGAGTACAAGGTTTTTCCCTATGTGATTTTCTGACGCGCTCGAGTAACTAAAAAGAGAACGAAAGATGATGATTTTTATGACTCAAAAAACTCAATTTAACACAAGTTCCTAAGTTAAAGTTCAAACCTTCTATCATGTACCGATAAGACTTTTTGTCATGTTTCATCCTAAAATCCTAAAATATATTTTTTTAATTGTTGATGAGGAAGGTTCTTATGGACAGCAGGGCATTAACAACTAAAACACAATGTTTCAAAATGAAACAAGTCCAAAACACTCAATAACTGAGAGAATAAGGTTTGAGCTTGAATTTAGGCACTTCGTAATTTCAAAAATTGTTTTTGAGTCATAAAAATCATCATCTTTCGTTCCCTTTTCAGTTTTAAATTGTTTATAACTCGAAAACGGTCAACTTAAGAGAAAAATTATAAAATACTTTTTTGTTTTATAATTATCCAAAAAATTTGAAATTATGTGTGCCCGGGTCGAATTTTTTAATTTATAAAAAAAGTAATTTTTTAATTACAGTGGAACCCCGATAAGTCGGCCCCCGATAACCCGGAAGTCCGGCTAACCCGGACCGATTTTCATCAGATAAACATTTTGATTTTCAATATTTTGTATTTTGACAACGACACCCGATTTGGGCGTCGAAACGTTAATAAAATTATTTTTCAATTTAATTGTGGCTTATTTCCCATCAAAATAGTTAATTATCATTCATTCAAGTTATCATTAATTATCATTTAGTTAATTATCATAATTCAACGATAAAAATGTATGTAATATAATATTTGAGAGATAATATGTATTTGTGTAATTTGAACTATACGATAGTAAAAATGACTCATTGCACACGCCGGCAGAAACAACAGGCACCTGTCTGTATTATTCCTTTTTATTTCAAACTGTCTTAGCATTGTTTAAAAAAGATTATTTAAAAAATTCTTTTATAAACAATGGTCTTTAGTTTTCACTGTTCTTAAATAACATAACATCGTTGTGACGGTATTGTGTGTAATACAGAGTCTTGTATTATTCGCTTCCGTTTGCTTACGTTTGTGTTTGCCTGTTTTTAGTAATTTAGATGTGTAGGTACTGTGCATATATAGTATTTTTACTACAAAAGCGATATTACGTAGGTCAAAATATTTGACGTAAGAGAACTGTCAAAACATTAGAATGTGACTTCTCATTATTGCCATGTTTATAATGAACATGGCAATAATGAAAAGTCACATTCTAATGTTTTGACAGTTCTCTTACGTCAAATATTTTGACCTACGTAATATCGCTTTTGTAGTAAAAATACTATATATATTTCATGTTATTTCAATTATAACGGAGTTTATCTGTAAGTATGCCGTATTTTATTAATTTTTACCATATTCTCCGGCTAACCCGGATTTTCGATAACCCGGATCGGCCGCGGTCCCGATTAATCCGAGTTATCGAGGTTCCACTGTATTAGTTAATAATTATAGTCAGAACAAAATTGATCTGGTACCACTTGTTTTTGTAATTGTTAACATACTAAATTACATATCCAATCATTTTTATCCATTAAACAGCTCGGCCCCGATCGACCACATCATAGAATATTATTAATCTTAAAATATAGGTACTCAGAAAATTGCGAATAGAAATTAATATAATTGGTTATATAGAAAATTTAGAGTGGTTATATAGATTTTTTGAGGATATACGGGGAAATAGGAGAAGTATAGAAAGTTAAACAGAATAGCATGATTTCTAAACAACACAATATGTTGCAACAAATACCTTACAATGGGATATTGTGAGGTACAACACTGATATTGTGTGATACAACACTTTCTGTGTTGCATCACAGAAAACTGGGATAAAAAAGGGTGAATAAAACCACAAAACAAAGAATATTGGAAAAAGCAGAAAAAATAGAGAACCAAAAAAAATATATTGTCATCGCTATACCTTTTGGTGTATGCGACTATTTTTGATTTTTATCGTAGGCACCACCTCTCACCACGCAATAAGTAAGTAGACAACAAAAAAATCTAGATATCCGGGCAGGAATTTATTGGTTTGATGAAACCGATAAGGGAAAGCTCATATAAAATATAAGAGTACTCAAAGTTTAAAGTAAGAAAAACTCATGTATATTGTTAAATACGTTTTTATTAAAAAATAAACAAATAAACATAAATATAAAATTTAATATATACACTTAAAAAATAATTAATACTAACTAAAAATAAACATAAATACAAACTATGATTCAATATATACACTTAAAAAATAATTAATACTAACTATACAGGGTCGCAGGGGTCACCTACGGGGTAGAATCTCTAACAAAGAAATAGCAACATTATAGAAAACAGCAATTACAGCAAACAACAACATTATAGCAAATTAAAATTCCGTAATAGAGGATTTGTAAAAAATTCGTAAAAAAATGTTTTGTTATGCTCGTAAAAAGTAAAAGTTGGATTACGTAAAAAATTGTATTAATATACGAATGGCGCTAATAGAAGAACAAATTAAAAATCCGTAATAGAAGATTTGTAAAAATTCGTGAAAAACTGTTTTATTATGCTCGTAAAAAGTAAATAGATTAGGTAAAAAATTGTATAAAAACTTTCACAACATATACTGCTTTATGCACCCTCATCCCGCATCTCAGGACATCACCAGCGACATTTTTGATGAATAAGTCTGTAACAAACGAAAAACATAATCAGTATTGTAATTGTTATTATTAGCATTGCTCTAAATTTTGTTAGCTCAGACACAATTGGCTAGTGATTTTAGTAAGTCATTTTGTCAGTTTGTTAAAATTGGTGAAAAAATAATTACTAAATAGTTAATAATTACTACAGCAACATGTAGAACAAATTAAAATATCATAATGGTGTACAAAAATTAATGATCACACTTAATGAAGAATAAATTAAAATTTCGTAAAAACATAATCAGTATTGTAATTGTTAATATTAGCATTGCTCTAAATTTTGTTAGTATAGTCGGTTCGCTAAACTCAGACACAATTAGATAGTGATTTTAGTAAGTAATTTTGTCAATTTGTTAAAATTGGTGAAAAAATAATTACTAAATAGTTAGTAATTACTATAGCAAGATGTAGAACAAATTAAAATATTATAATGGTGTACAAAAATTAATGATCACGCTTAATGAAGAATAAATTAAAATTTCGTAATAGAGAATAAATTTAATTTTCGTTTGTAAAAATTCATGGAAAACATTATCAGTATTGTGATTGTCATTATTAGCATTGCTGTACATTTTATTAGTAAAATTGTTGCAACATATTATAATTAAAAATTCTTACCTCGAGAATCTGATCTCACAACATCAGCCAGGGAAGCTTTTATATTGATGAGATCCTGTGTGAGCCGGATTTTTTCCTCGTGAAAAGCCTCGGAAATTTTTTCAGCGTATAAAAAAATGTTTTGGATGGCTTTTTTAAGGAGTTCACTATCCTTTATATTCTCATTTAACCTTTTCTGAATGCGGTCTTGATGACGTTCAAGAGCCGACACAAGTCCTCCCTTAAAATCCTCACATAATGCTTGGTGGTAAGCTTCTGCGCGGTTGGGGATTTGGAGAACTCTTGTCACTACATTAGTGAGTGACGGCTCTGTTTTCGATATAAGTTCCTTTTCCCAGACTTGGGTCTCAGTCATGGGTTTCTGCGGTAATTCCTCTTCAGCTTGAGGTTCAGTCATAGGTGTCTGTGTTAACCCCTCTTCAGGTGATGATCCCAATTCGGAGATATTTAATATATCTCCGATAGAGGGGTAACCCTCGATAGAGGGTTTGTTGCGGGTTTGAAGTGAAGGGTTAACATCAGATGTCCCGTCTTCAGGGTCGGAAATATCTTCGAAAGATGTAGAGTGGTGTAATTTTGATGTAGAATTGCTTGGAGAAGCGTGCACCTCCGCCGCTACTTTGAAAGTTTGCGCCGCCACCGCTGTATTTTTTTTTTAATTTTTAGAATTAAGCGACCCATCTCGCTGCGTGGCTCATTTAGGGGGAGTGTTTCGCTCCCCACATAACTTTCCTCTGACGGCGCTCTCTTTCTGCTATCCCTCACTCCCGATACCGATGGAGGGACGAACGACGAATCAACACTAAATACATCACGTCTTTTTTTCGACGGCGGCACCTCCGACTCTTCACACAGAACACGCTTTCCGGCACTTACACATTGTGTGTGACATTTAAGAGTTTCGAAATTCAAAATATCATCTAAATCCATTTCAGCGGCGGGTGAAAAACAAGACTGGAATAATCGAGCAGACATCTCAAATTGAAATTTATAAGTGAACTCAACCAAACAAAGTGGTAGGGTAGATCCAGTTCTAAATCGACCCGACGCAATACCAGTTCTGAAACCAGTTCTCAAACAAAGAAAGGTGGATAACCGGTCAAGGTAAACACCTGACACTGGTCTAAAGGCTTTAGTTTACCCGACACTGGTATAGAGGTTTTTTGTTTTCTCCCATTTTTTTTTTCGATTTTTTTTCGTTTTTTCGATTTTTTTTTTTCATTTTTTATATTTTTTATTTTTGAGGTTTTTGTATTTTTGATCCTACCACCACCTTACAACCACTCTAATGAAAGGTCTTGACGGTTGGAGTACAACACTATCATTATTTTTTAGAAAAAATCACGCATAGCGGGATAAAGCGGTAAAAACTGTTTTATCCTACCTCACAGTCAGTATATACTAATCAGTATATAAATACTAATCTGTTACTACTTGAAAATAACGAGGATATCCAGTTCAAAACTGGTATTACCAGTTTAAAACTAGCATTTCCAGTTCAAAACCGGTATTCGAAAACCGGTTTATATTTATTCATCACACTTCTTTCGTCGTTGTTTATTTTTGCGTCATCTACATTATGGGCTGTCATAGTTCGGTTATTATCCGCTAGGCGGCTATTTTTACGACATTTTCTAATTTTAATCGGAAATTAATATGAATACATAAAACTTGATCGTTGTAAGAATGTAGGTATATTCAAAAAACTAAACATATTTCTTACAATTAACTATATATAGATGTAAGTTTAGATAGCAGAGTCTTTAATTGATATAAGATATTTTCGTTTGGACAAGGCACTCCAAATAGATCCCAACTAAATTGTCCACCCGCGACAACTTTTCTTGTAAATTCATTAAATTTATAGTAATTACTTTGACGGAAAAAGTAAATATGACCATCAGTCCATCGGAATGCGAGAGAAATATCTTCAGGTATACCAGGAAATAGACCTTTTATTTTACCTCTACCACTCTCAGTCATAAAATCATTAGAAAATTCTATATACGACATATTATTATAAAAAGTATAGGATCGCCCTGCATTTGATTGAAAAATAGCATTGATGCGTGCTTTATTAGATATATTAAGTGAAAAATTATCAATAAGTTGAATGCTAGGGAATGATGCTGAGAAATATTTGTTTGGAGACACAATTGTAACCAAATCACCGCTTTTTGTTTGAAAAATGTGTTGTAAAGTGTACTGACGTAATTGTGTAGGTATATAATCGATAAGGAGTTCTGGTTGAGATGGAATAATCATTTCATTCAAGTCTAGTTTCCATATAAATTTGTCATGAGCAATATATAATCGATAATTTGGGAACTCTGGAGCAGTGGCTAGAAACATAAAATCTGGAATAATATCACACAAATTTTTGAAGATCAGCTGCTTACGAGTCGTAGGTCTTGTCGTTGTACTTGATTGTGCATGCAGCGTTGTATGGTGTGGGTGGATTGACTGTATACGAGTTGTAGGTTTCATGGTTGTAGTTGATGTTAAATGTAACGTTGTATGGTGCGGGTGGATTGACTGCCTACTAGAAGGTGCTGGTATTGTGGTTGTTGAGATATTTGTTGGTATATACATGTTTGTGAACTTTGGGATTGGAGCGTATTTACTTTTAGCTCCATATAAACATTGCACAGCATTTATATCATCATCATGTAAAACACGAATCTCATCTGCATAGACGCTATACATGATAGCATTTGGAGTAGCACTATGAGCTATTCCGATAGCATGACCGATTTCATGAACTAATACCATAAGGAAACTAGTACGACCTTCGGGTGTAGAATCAGTCCCAAAATGCCAGCACTGATCTATATCTAAATGGATTTCTACACATGTTCCGCCGGAATTAGGGAAGTAAGAATGCCCTAAAACAGCTCCACCTAGTTTAGTTGGGCATTCATCACCACCCATACAATTTCTTCTAAAATAATGAGTTTTACGAACCATAGTTACGGTAATATCAGGAGGATCCACACCTGGATTTGTAACCATTGTGAATGTTAAGTTTGAAACATTTTGCCACATCTGAAAAGCCATTTCCGCATCTTTCTGAGCATCAACCATTCTTTGAGGAAAATACCATTGCAGGTGATGTTTCTTCCATGGCGTACTTGCTATAAAATCGTTATCACTGTGTTGACAACGTGGGCGACGCATAAATTTGATAGTTTCATTATTAAGCAATCCATCCACCGGTAAATTATACTTTTCTTGGAAGTTAATCAACGAAGCTGAGAGATCTGTTTTATTATCGATATTATGTTCATATCTATTTAGATAAACAATAGCATCTTTTTCAGAGAAATCGGCGCAAAGCACATATGTGAGACCTAGGAGAAAAACTAATACATCTACCCCATTTAACATCTTGATGAAGAATGATTTTAAAATATTAAATAACAAGTATATAATCGTCTACGAATTTTTTAAGATTTCTACTTTTATTCATATTGGTGGTGGGGATATTGGGACCGTGCAAGTTCGTAAAAGCGACACCTGGTTTCACCATACTTTAACCCAATAGATACAAATTTACATTTTGATCTATTTAACTGAAAGCTTCTTTCTGCTACTATTACATATTTTTTATTCTCCACGCCATATTTGTGAACGGGTGTGTTACCACTAAAGTTATATTGAGACATGTTTACTCACTCGATACACAGGTTAGCTAACCTTTGATTCTCTACGTCTAGTTAATAAGTAGAAGGTGTCTCAAAGTGGAAGTATCTGTGGGTAGGAGGTATCTGTGAGTGGGGTGGGAGGTATTTGTGGGTAGGAGGTATCTGTGAGTGGGGGACAAGCTAGACTACTTCTCCCAGAACAAGAAAATAATGATAGGTGTGAATTTCATGTAGATAGTTTTGAAATGGATTTATTATAAAATCGTAGTTGGGAGGAGTTAGTTTGAGATATTTTTATTACTTTAGCTTCCTGCTCCTTTTCAAATTCTACACTATAGTTTTTTCTGTATACAGACACACTATCTCCCACTGTATACAGATAATTTGTAATTACTCCTTGGTAGTATAGTAAATCTTTCCAATCTTCTTCCGTGAATATCACCCGTTGCCCTTGATTACCGCATAGAGTTATCACTGGTATACACTCCGCACCATACTTTAATCCAATAGATACAAATTTACATTTTGATCTATTTAACTGAAAGCTTCTTTCTGCTATTATTACATCTTTTTTATTCTCCACAATATATTTTTGAACGGGTGTGTTACCACTAAAGTTATATTGAGACATGTTTACTCACTCGATAGACAGGTTAGCTAACCTTTGATTCTCTACGTCCATCTAGTTAATAAGTAGAAGGTGTCTGAAAGTGGGAGGTATCTGTAAGTGGGGTGGGAGGTATTTGTGGGTGGGAGGTATCTGTGAGGGGGGGTATCTGCGAGATGGGAGGTATCTGTGAGTGTGAGGTATAACCAGTTATTTTTGTGTTGACTATTTATTTTACATCTAATCAAACATTTAGTATCCGACATGGGTTCTTACAGTAAACACTTTCCTGCTATTCCGTTGAGTGCATTTTCTTCTGAAGAATTACGTGATTTTCCTTTACAATATCTTCAGTATATGAAAACATCTGATTTACGAGAAATTGAACATAAACTACCAGATGAAGTGAAAAATGATCCGCATATTCGACAGAAAATTACTCGCTGTTATCATCATTGGCCTTCCACCTGTGATGGGGTGATGTATCCTCCTTCTATAAGTGACTGCTATATTTGTATTTTAAATCTAGTTGAACATAATCCTTTATTAGAGCAAGTGATAACGGATCATTACCTTCGTCGTAAAGATTTTTGTTTATTTAACAAACAAGAGATGGAGCGATTTCCAGCGTGGTACCTTCTGGATCACGTAGATGGGTTTGATTTGTTAGATAAGTGGGATGAACTTCCACCACATATTCGCGGAAATGAAGCTATCCAAATGAAACTACCTTGCTGGGAACACTGTTCTACTTCATTATTTAGCAATTACCTACCATACAAATACCAATGTCATAAATGTATTACATAAAAATAAAGTTGTTACTAATTCTTGTTTATTTAATATATTTTACCTTCCCCACCCTTCATTCCTCAATAGTTGTTGACCGGTCGTTGACTTCTTGATCGGTTGTTGACCTGGTCAATGGTGGGAGGTATACAAAATGGTGGGAGGTATGAAGTGGTGGGAGGTATAAAGTGGTGGGGTATAATGTGGTGGGGGGTATAAAATGGTAGAATGAGAGTTCTGGCCGCACAATCCCCACCCCTTTTTGTACCCCCACTCCTATCCTGTATACCCCCACCTTTGTATAATTAGGGGTGGGGGTATACAGGGTAGGAGTGGGGGGTACAAAAAGGGGTGGGGGTTGTGCGGCCAGAACTCTCATTTGCCCACTACTGTCCCAGCATGATTGTATTGCTAAATAGTTAAGAGAGATACCTTTAATCACACAGAAGTCTAAGAGATCTGGTGTTTTATTTGGATCTGTAGGCCAATAAGTTGGTTCTCCTGTAGATATGTGTTGTAGATTGTTTCCTATTATCGACTTCAGCAGTTGTCTACCCCTTGTTGTGATTATTCTAGAGCCCCAGTGATGATGTTTACAGTTAAAGTCTCCTCCTGCTATGAATTTGTGTCCAAGTGAACTAAAATAGGTATTAAAGTTATTTTCGTTGATGGATTGGCCAGGAGGACAGTAGACAGCAGATAAGGTAAGGTTGCCTAACCAGTTATCAATGAAAATGCTAGTTGACTGCAGGTACTTTTCACTGAACTTATTTAACTCATGGTGTTTTATATTAGATTTGATAATGATAGCTGTGCCACCGTGTGCTTTGTCATTTGGATGTTTTGTGTAGTGAACAGTGTATTTTGGAATTTTTATATAATTTTTGTCTGTTAGATGGGCTTCTGATATGAGCATAACATCAATTTTCTTCTCGTCGAGAAAAATTTTTATTTCTTGGATATGATTCGTTAGCCCATTTGAGTTCCAGACGGCTATTTTAAGTACGTTTTGCATTAGTGCATTTTGGAGATCATAGTGGTAAGGAGATTAAGCATAGCATCCATTCTCTCCATTAATTTTGCCATCATGTTTTCCAGGTTGGCAATTGTCGTTAAATGGTTTGAGCCAACATTACTTTGTTGGTTTGTGATTTCAGCTGTTTGACTATTTCCTGACGTTTTTTGAGCGTAAGAAACACCAGGGGTTACTGTTTGGCTGTTAATTGTATTGATGTCTGTTCTATGGGTCTCTTGTTTCTGTCTGAGTTGGAGGAACTTTTCTTTTTGTATTTGTTTGTATACGCTGCAGCCCTTATAGTTGGCCGGATGGTTTCCCATACAGAGTACAAATTGTACGTTATTGCTGCGTTCCTTGCGTGGGCAGTCTAGAGTATGATGATTACTTGCACACTTTACGCATCTTGGAGGCATATAACAGAATTTTTGTATGTGGCCATAACGTTGACATTTGGTACTGTCCTCAGACGCTGATCAGTCTTCAACCAATCAGCGCGCTGGGAACATCTCTGACCACTTTTCATAAATGCGATTGGTTCAACCGCTGGGGAAAATCCATCTCCTACGTCATAATCCCTAGAACAAAGGAAATATTGGGTATAAAAGGAGGTGGATTTTCTGTATTTCGTCAGTTCGAGATTTACCTCGTAATCGAAGACTCTTGGGTTCGGTGTAATAATACATCCACCTAGAATCTGCCTTTTATTTCTTTGCTATTTTATAAGTGTGAGAATCTAAATATTTTGTTGATATTTTTATATATATTATTTGTCTTTGGTGTTAATTCAGTGGTATCTCTGCTTGCAGACCACGCACTTGAAAAACACACATTTATTGTGCCATTTTATAGTCGCACGTATTTTATTACTGTTGAAAATTGTCCCTTATGGTATTTCTCTTGTAGATCAAGCATTTGAGACATTTTCCCATTTACTTTATCATTTTATTTTGATATATATATTTTGTTGTGCTAAGTCGGTTCCTTCCGTAAGTTAAGGAAAAACTTAGAATTATTTTGCCATTTTATAGTGCATTATTCTATACTTACTATTTGAAAATTGTCTCTTATGGTATTTCTCTAGTAGATCAAGCATTCGAGACATTTTCCCATTTACTTTGTCATTTTATTTTGATATATGTATTTTGTTGTTCTAAGTCGGTTTCCTTCCGTAAGTTAAGGAAAAACTTAGAATTATTTTGCCATTTCATAGTTGCATAGTACATTTCTTGTTCTTGCCCCTTTTTCTAAGCCTTTCTTCTCGAAGTAAAGCACTTAGAGATTTTTCCTTATATATAAATATCTGATTATTTCGATAACACTGCTCTAGTGATATTCCTACTACGGTAGGTCACACACCTGGGCAATATCTAACTTGAGGCAGTGGTATTTTCCGCACGGAATCACGCACTCGCTATAAATAGCTTTCCTGTGCCAGTTCAAAGCACTGTACGCACTCGAAACACATATATAAAAATGGTAGATACTCGTAATACATCCCGTTCCAATTCACAGGAACGGAAAGACATCCAGGAGTCCGGTACGGCCCATTCCACGCCAACCAGCGACCCTAGCGAACATGGCACCCAACTCAACAAAGAACCTACGACCCTGAACCCGCCTGAGCAGCCGAAGCAAACCACATTCAAGAGACCTACCACGCCATCCACCTTGGAGGAACCGATAACAAGCCCTGAACAGTTCATGCAACGCTTCCTCCAGGCAATGACGTCGCTCTTTATCTTGAGGACAACTGAACCCGCCAAACCGAAGATTTGGACCTCAAAACCGCCAAAATTTGAAGGACGAGGTACGGAAATTCCGCTTCAGTTCTTGGACAAAATAGAAGACTTCCTGACGAAACACGAAGTCGACGAGGAGGACTGGATGGACTACCTGATGGCCAACTCACTACACGGAGAAGCTAAAAAATGGGCGCAGAATCAAACTACAACCGAGATAGGTTACCAGACATTTAAGACTCGCCTGCTAGAGAAGTACGACAATCCAGCCCTCCTGTCAGCCCTCACAGTCAAGCTCTACGGCCAACGGCAAAACGACGAGCCAGCCGAGGATTTTATAACTAGAAAAGCCGCCCTCTTCAGACGACTAATACCTAACATCCCAGAGGAACAACGCTGCAGAGTGATAGGCGAGCAGCTAAACCCACAAATAAGAATTTGCTTAAGACTCGGGATGCCTAAAACGGAAGACAGCTTACGAATCGTAGCCAGAGAGATGGAGGATGACATTCAATTTCTACCAAGGCCTCAGCAACAAGAGACTAGAAATAAACCACGCCGCTCGGAAACCCTCGACGACTGGAGGTCTAGAGGCCAGAGACAACACCCACAACAAACTCAACAGCCGGAAAACTCCAACAGGGGCACCAACTAACCTCTGTTGACGAACTGGTGCCCCCACTGAACCCCATCCACCTACGGTCGATGACAGCAGGACTCCCAAACCTCGACGGAAGGATCAACGATACACGAGTGAAGATACTAATCGACACCGGAGCATCTGGTAACTTTGTACACCGGAGACTGATCCAGAGAGGGACCCTGCAGACTCGACCAGGATTGGTTCAGCTGGCATGCACGGATAGCAGGACCCAGAGCCTGGGAACTGCCCAAGTCGAAATACACATGGACAACTTCTCATCAACTACAAACTGCACAGTGATGGATAATTTGAATCACGATGTCGTACTCGGAATGCCATGGTTAGAACAAGAAGACGCCAACGTAGACATATCCCGTAAATGCCTATACGTCGGCACTACCAGCAGAACTACGATCTACTGGAAGAACCAGGGCAAGCCACATCCCACGACACAAACACTGGAAACACATCAAGCTCCACGCTTCGCCTTCCAGACGATCCAACAGCTGATTCAACAGTATAGTGATGTATTCGACGACCGTCTACGCCAGCCGACCACGAAAGCGACCGAAATGGAAATTAAAGTGACTGACAGCCGACCGATCAATGTGAAACCATATAAGTACTCCACAGAAAAGAAGAGGATAATGGCCCGAGAGGTGAGAGAAATGCTAGCAGCAGGAGTCATCCGACCCAGCAAGTCTCCATACAATAGCCCGGTGGTTATTGTAACCAAGAAAGATGGTACCCCTCGTTTCTGCGTGGATTACAGAAAACTGAATAACATCACGATCGACGAAGCCTCCAGCATGCCACCCATTCATGACAGCATCAAGGAGATCGGCACAGCACAGATATTCACGACACTAGACTTGAAAAGCGGATTTTGGCAAGTCCCCTTACACAAGGATTCCAGCCCCAAGACAGCATTCAGCCTACCAGATGGGTCAGCTTACGAATTTACAGTGATGCCCTTCGGACTCAAGAATGGACCAGCCGTGTTTCAAAAACTTGTGACCACCGTCTTCGCAGGATTCATCGACGAATTTATCAAAGTATATATGGACGATATCATAATATACTCAGAAGACTGGAGCCAACATCAGAAACACCTACACCTGGTATTAGAAAGACTCCGAACTCACGGATTATGGGCATCACTCAAGAAGTGTAAATTCGCTGCAGACGAGCTGGAATACCTGGGACACAAAATCACGTCAACCAACACGCAACCCTTGAGCAAACATGTCGAAAAAATCAAAGGATTCGACACACCGAGGACCATGAAACAACTTAGAAGCTTCATTGGAACAGCAAACTGGTTGAGAGACTTCATTCCCCGATTCGCCGACATCATAACCCTACTGACGAATCTAACCGCAGGCAACCAAAGACGTCTGAAATGGAACGAAGCAGCAGAAGACGCCTTCAACCACATTAAACATGAAATAGAAGGACGACTGCACCTACACAGACCAGACGCTTCCAGACCATTCAGCCTGCAAACTGACGCATCCGATGTCGGCATGGGAGCAGTACTCTTCCAAGGCACGCAGAGCAACAAGAAGGTCATCGCATACGCCTCTCAGGCCAGCAGAAAGACGGTACCACATAAACGAGAAGGAGTGCCTCGCCCTAGTTTGGGCCCTCAAGAGATTCAAGCACTTCCTCCAGGACCAACACTTCACCCTCTACACAGACAGCCAAGCCCTCCTATGGCTGGACAGGTTCAAAGAGGACAAAGCTAAACTATCACGATGGGCTCTACTCCTCCAGGAGTTCAACTTCACCACAAACCATATACCTGGAAAAGAAAACGAACTCCCAGACCACCTATCAAGAAACCCAGCAGAAGAACGAGAGGGTGAAGTGGACCAAGACGAAGAGGTGGACCGTCTAAGCTGGCCTACCCAGGAAACGGTAGAGGAAAATACATTTCCTCTATTATGTATGCTAGAAGACGTGGAAGAGGGACAGAACAACCCCATCCTGGACGACCTAACCGATCTACCTCTCCAGGACAAGATCCGAAGGAACCATCTGGTACACCACGGGATGAGGCGCTTCCACAGACGATGGCAAGAAATAACCGACCGAGGACCAAGGAGCGAGGTCGAGGAAGACCTCCTCCGAGAATTCACAGTGATAGACGGCGTAGCATACTATGTTCACAGCCCAGAGCATAAAACATTAGTAGTACCACAATCCCTCCGGACGGAAGTTCTCAAAACCTACCACGACTCTGACGAAGCCAATCATCCAAGGCAAGACGAGACCATACGGGCCATCAAAAACCTGTACTACTGGCCTACACTATCAAAAGACACCAGAAACTACGTCAAATCCTGCATGACCTGTGCCACGACAAAAGCAGCACCCAGACAACCAGCAGCACCCATTATGCCAAGAGAGCCCAAGAATCCATGGGAGAGGGTCTCCTTCGACATCTTAGGACCTTACCCACCAGGCCGAGGGACCCGCAACCGCTACATCCTCTTGGCAACGGACTGCCTAAGCAGCTGGGTGAAATTCCGCTGCGTACCCACAACAAAAAGCCGGCAGGTGATCCAGTTCCTCCAGGAAGAAGTCTGCAACCGCTGGGGACGACCAACCACTCTAATAACGGATAATGCACCCCAGTTCAGAACAGACGCCTGGGAGAGGTTCCTGAGACGCCACCATATACAACAGGAGTTCAGCCCAATATACCACCAAAGGGCCAACCCTGTAGAACGCCGAGCTCAGGAGCTCAAGAAGGGACTTCGTGCCAGGTGCAAAGCAGACGACGACCCAAGATGGGACTCCTATGTGCCAGAAATTATCTTCAGCCTGAGGACTAGGAGAAACGAGGCCACCCAGGAAACACCTGCCGAGCTACTACTGGGATACCTGCCCAGAAGATCCGAAGAAAGCGAACAGACAGAACGAGAAGCCAACACCGCGGCCAGACGACAGGAGAGGGCGGACAAAGCCGTTCGAAACGCCACGGTGTATGCCAGAAATCTGTTCCCGGACAACCCCAATGCTCCACCAGCCCGGAAGTTCATCCAGGGGGAACAAGTAATGATACGAAACCACAACCGAGGAAACTTCTGACGCACATGGACGGGACCTCACACGATCCTGCGGTCACTAGGGAACCACACATACGAGGTACACAGGGACCAGGACGTCAATAGAACCATCCATGTGGACGATATCCGTTCCGTTCCCCCGCCTAGAGATGGACCTCCACCAGAACTAAATGAAATCCTTGCTACGAAGCGCCGTGGACACCAGGGTGAACTGAGTAGCTCTGCGTCGTCCACGACGCCACAGGATTTGCCCAACACAACCTACGAGGGACCGCACCAGGGTGAACTGAGTAGCTCTGTGCCCCCCTACGACACCACCATGGATCCAGTTCCAGCACACGACGCCACCATGGACCAAGCTCCAGCACATGACGCCGCCAGGGACCAAGGACCATCAAGAAAATAAAATACAATTTTTTTGAAATGTAAATTATTTTTTGACAAATAAAAATAATCTACACCCACCAAGAGTCTCCGAAGGGGGGGATGTCCTCAGACGCTGATCAGTCTTCAACCAATCAGCGCGCTGGGAACATCTCTGATCACTTTTCATAAATGCGATTGGTTCAACCGCTGGGGAAAATCCATCTCCTACGTCATAATCCCTAGAACAAAGGAAATATTGGGTATAAAAGGAGGTGGATTTTCTGTATTTCGTCAGTTCGAGATTTACCTCGTAATCGAAGACTCTTGGGTTCGGTGTAGTAATACATCCACCTAGAATCTGCCTTTTATTTCTTTGCTATTTTATAAGTGTGAGAATCTAAATATTTTGTTGATATTTTTATATACCGAGAGAGTCTGTAATTTGGAATAAATTCAATATCTCAAATACTAATTGTTATTTTGGAAAATACCCAGATCCGTCGATTAGTATTTCAAATTGTCCTTTTTGACATACAATAATAATTTATACAGGGTGTCCCAATTTAGAGATATGACGTCGTTGTTGATTTTCTTAAATGACAACACTGTCATTTTGATAGCTATTTTGATAGGGTGTGTAAAGTTATACACAACTGCAAAATTTCAAATTTTTATTCCTTACCATTTACAAGATAATAAAAAATAACGAAGTTATGAAAAACAAGTAATCAAAAATAATTGAATTTAATTATTTCAAATAAGCAAATGCTCATAACGTTGCCCATTGACAATTTGACAATAATTGAGGGCAACATTATGAGTATTTGCTTAATTGAAATAATTAAATTCAATTATTATTTGATTATTTGTTTTTCATAACTTTGTTATTTTTTATTATTTTGTAAATCGTATGGAACAAAATTTTTAAATTTTGCAGTTGTGTATAACTTTACACACCCTATCAAAATAGCTATCAAAATGACAGTGTTGCCATTTAGGAAAATCAACGATGACGCCATATCTCTAAATTGGGACACCCTGTATACATTATTATTATACGTCAAAAATGCATTTAGAAATACTAATCGACGGGTCTGAGCATTTTTCAAAAAAAAAACAATTAGTATTTTAATTATTGAATTTATTCCATATTACAGACATAACTTGGTTATTTTCTATTATCTTGTAAATGGTAGAGAATAGAAATTTGAAATTTTGCAGTTGTGTATAACTTTACACCCCCTATTGTAGTAATTAGTGATTACCAGATTGTTAATAAAGAACTTTATTGAATAAGCAAGGTTATAGACATTGTTGTTGTTCCACATCGAACATCGAAAACCCCCTCCCGTCCAAGGGCGATGCCATGCCCCGTGACCGCTGACAACCGTCCATAGACACTGTTGCCAGATGTCATCTTAACATTACAACATCTCCCTTTTTCCAAAAATATAGAAACATATAAAACTAAAAATATAATACTTAATTTAAGTGCAATAGTCCTTCAGATAGGCAGGTTTTCTAATAGTTCGTCCAAACTTATTTGTAGGAGGAGATCCTGTTTCATTATTGCTAGGTTGAACAGTCTTAGCAATATTATTGTGAATGTTACGAACAGGCAAACTTGACCTGGGTATACCTTCTAAAAGAGGAACATCACACTTAGGATTAACTACAACATCATTGTGCGATTTTCTTAACTGAAAAGTGTTTCTTCTCAAAAACCGACCATCAGACTTTTGTATTATATAAGACCTAGGAACCTGACAAGGTTGAACAATATTGGCAGGCGACCATAACTTAGATCTACCGTCTTGAACTAAGACATTGTTGCCTGTTTCAAATTTTTTTCTAGAAATTGCAGTCTGATCATAACTTAGTTTAGAATTAGCTTTAGACGCTAGTATTTGCTTACTGACATTTGTACAAAGTTTAGGCTTTAGAAGCTTTGTGTTACATGGTAATTTATCGCGCAACACACGTGACATTAGCATTTGGGAAGGTGAATAATTCATACCCGTGATAGGTGTGTTACGATAAGCGAGTAAAGCCAAGTTTACATCTTCATTATTTTCAGCACATTTCTTCATCAGTCTCTTGGCTATACCCACTCCCTTTTCCGCTAACCCATTGGATTTAGGATACATTGGACTTGATATTATTATATTTATCCCCCACTCCTTAGCAAATACCTTAAGCCTATAACTACTAAATGGCATATTGTCAGATATCATAACAGATGGTATTCCGAACAGTGAAAAAATTTCTTTTAAAACACTAATTACACTTTCTGAAGTTTTGTTTCGTAATTCCTTTATTTCTAGCCATCTGCTATAATAATCTACTAGGACTAAATAGTCTTTATTGCCAAATTGAAATAAATCAACCCCTACTTTATTGAAGGGCAGGTCTGGGACTTGATGGGGTATTAAAGGTTCCTTTGAATTTGATATGTTAAATTTTTCACAAATGGAACAACTTTGTACCACCTTAACAATATCATTACTCATGCCCGGCCAATATAGTACAGATCGTGCTCTATTTTTAGATTTGTTAATGCCATAATGGCCAGTGTGTATGATGTCTAGCATTTCCCTTCTTAAGCTTTTTGGGACTATTACTTTTAAACCTAAATAAAGAATACCATGTTGGACCGTAATGTTATCTCTTAGTTTATATAGGTTTTTAAGTTCATGACTCTCTATATTTGTATTATTTTTAGGAAAACCAACACTGTACCAGTCTAGAAATGTTTTAAGATTTTTGTCCTTGGCTGTTTCTAACTTTATTTGAGCTAAGCGATTATCACTAATGTGTGAGTCAACACTCATACAGTGGACTACTTCTAACAAGGTTTTATCTTCACAAGCTGTGTTTTTTAAAAAATTTCTTGAGAGAAAATCTGCCATAAACATTTTTGGCCCCGAAACATATTCAAAAGTCAAGTCATATTTTAATAATTTTAATAGCATTCTTGCAACCTAGAACTTACCTTATTTATGTCCTTTTTTGCAATCGAAATTAGGGGCTTGTGATCAGTTTGTATAGTTACTTTATAACCATAAATGAATTGATGGTATTTTTCAACACCAGAACAAACTGCATGCAACTCCTTTTCAATAGGAGCCCATCTTATTTGAGCATCTGTAAGACTTTTAGAATAAAAAGATACTGGTTGCCCCTCTTGTAAGAGGCAAGCACCCACCCCTTCTTTAGAACTGTCCGTTTGTAAAATTATGGGCTGGTCCTTGTTAAATATTTTTAAAGTAGGCGCTTTACTTAATTTATTTTTTAATTCTAGAAAAGCTTTGTCTTGCTTGTTACCCCAATTCCACATATTTTCTTTTTTAATAAGCTCTCGAAGAGGAGCTGTACTTTCAGTAAAATGTGGTATGAATTTGCTTAAATAATTGCACATTCCCAGAAAAGATTGCAAAGTTTTTACATTTTTGGGTGTTTCTAATTTTAATATACTTTCTACATGATCAGGATCACATTTAATCCCAAATTCAGAAATTATGCCTCCTAAAAATTTTACTTGGTTTACCCTGTATTGCAATTTATTTTTATTAAATTTAACATTATGCTTTTTAGCTCTATCAATGACATTTTTAAAAATTATATCATGTTCCTGTATACTATTTGCTGCAATTATTAGGTCATCAAAATAAATTTCAATCCCATTTATGTCCCCAAAAATATTAAAGTTCAAATTCTGCATTACCTCAGGAGCTGATGACAACCCGAAAGGCATTCGTAAATATCTGTAAACACCATGAGGTGTACTAAAGCAACACATTTTACTGCTATCTTCATCTAACACTACTTGAAGAAACCCATCCTTCATGTCCAGGACTGAAAAGTATTTTTTTCCTGCCAATCTACTAAAAATTTCCTCCGCAGAGGGTATTAAACACCTCTCCCTTATGATGCCCTGATTTAGATACTGTGGATCAAGGCATAACCTTAAACTACCATTAGGTTTCTCCGCAATAACTAAATTATGGCACCACTCAATAGGTCCCTGCACTTTTTGTATAATGCTCTCCTTTTCTAATTTGTCAAGAGCCTTTTTTAATTTAGGTTTTATAGACTCAGGAATTCTTCTCTGAGGCTTAACTACTGGCTCTGTTCCTTCTTTTAACTTTATACTATAGCTACCTATGTTACCTAGTCCCTCAAATACTACTTTATCTTTAGCAAAAAGGTTTTCTAGCTTTTCTTTGCTTATGAATATGCTATCTACCCTTTTTATCAAGTTTAAACTAACACAATCCCTTAGGCCCAAAATAGGTACAGTGTTGTTTTGTTGAACTATAATGAATTTAATTTCTGTTTTCTTATCTTTAACATTACAGTCCAAAACTGCTGTCCCAAGAGGTCTTATTTTGTTGCCATCATACACTACTAGAACAGTATCAGTATCTACTAAAGTGGTTTTACTTTCATCAATTTTTAAAAAATATTTATGTGGCAAAATAGAAACCTCACTGCCGGTATCTAGCTTAAAAGGTATGTCAACATCATGCACACTTACCCTCTCTATCCAGCATTTATCTTCATGTTTTTCTACAGAATCTACTTCTATACAGTCAATTTGTAAGTAGTCACCTATATCACTACCACTATCACTTTCCACTTCCCGAAGTTCATGCACTTTCCTCTGACCAAATTTGCAGACATTAGCAAAATGATTTTGCTTTTTGCACACAACACATATCTTCCCATAAGCTGGGCATTCTCTGGGCTTATGCATCCTGCCACAAAATTGACATTTCTTCTGCACTGCTACTGCTTAACTTTTATTTCTTAACTTGTTTTCTCTCCTGAAGTCCTTCTTCATTACTGCATCTATTGCTTTCTCATTATTAAGTGCTTTTAACTGTTTCTTACTCATTTCTGCAGCCCTGCAATATTCTACTGCTGTTTTTAAATCCAAATTTGGTGTTCTTAATAGTCTTTCTTGCAGCTCATTATTTTTAATTCCAATTACAATCTTGTCCTTCAACAGGCTGTTTTCAAGAGTACCAAAATTGCACGGCTTTACCAAAGTTTTAATATCCGTGAGAAAATGTTCAAAGTCTTCATTATCTCCTTGTAGCCTGTTGAAGAACTTGTATCTGTCATAAGTTTCATTTTTAACAGGAGCGCAGTGATTCTCAAAGGCTTGAATTACTTCTTTATATATTTTTTTCTTATCATCCTCTAGTTCGAAAGTTTCAAATACAACCTGCGCCTCCTCTCCCGCTATGTTTAAAAATATAGCTATTTTTGTCTCGTCATCTTTCTTTTCGTATCCCGATGCCTTCATGTAATACTTGAAACTATTATGGAACTGTTCAAAGTTTTTTGCTATGTCCTCATCGAATTTTAGGTTATTTGGTGGTTTAAAAGAAGCCATAATACCTTACTTATTTTCACTACTACTAGTTAGTTGCTAAAAGTTATTTGCTAAAAATGTTCTTGTTCTTTTATTTTACACGTGGCCTTTTTTCTTTAAAGCTTAACCTCAAAGTGGTTTTTATTTTTCCTGTGTTCACAAAAACACTATTCTTTCCTCTTTATGTTTCTGATGTTTTTCACCTGACACCATGTAGTAATTAGTGATTACCAGATTGTTAATAAAGAACTTTATTGAATAAGCAAGGTTATAAACATTGTTGTTGTTCCACATCGAACATCGAAAACCCCCTCCCGTCCAAGGGCGATGCCATGCCCCGTGACCGCTGACAACCGTCCGTAGACACTGTTGCCAGATGTCATCTTAACATTACAACACCTACCAAAATAGCTATCAAAATGACAGTGTTGCCATTTAAGAAAATCAACGATGACGTCATATCTCTGAATTGGGACACCCTGTATACACTATTATTGTATGCCAAAAAGGATAATTTAAAATACTAATCGACGGGTCTGAGCGTTTTTCTAGAAAATAATTAGTATTTGAGATATTGAATTTATTCCAAATTACAGACTCTCTCTGTATATTATTTGTCTTTGGTGTTAATTCAGTGGTATCTCTGCTTGCAGACCACGCACTTGAAAAACACACATTTATTGTGCCATTTTATAGTCGCACGTATTTTATTACTGTTGAAAATTGTCTCTTATGGTATTTCTCTTGTAGATCAAGCATTCGAGACATTTTCCCATTTACTTTATCATTTTATTTTGATATATGTATTTTGTTGTGCTAAGTCGGTTCCTTCCGTAAGTTAAGGAAAAACTTAGAATTATTTTGCCATTTCATAGTTGCATAGTACATTTCTTGTTCTTGCCCCTTTTTCTAAGCCTTTCTTCTCGAAGTAAAGCACTTAAGAGATTTTTCCTTATATATAAATATCTGATTATTTCGATAACACTGCTCTAGTAATATTCCTACTACGGTAGGTCACACACCTGGGCAATATCTCACTTGAGGCAGTATTTTCCGCACGGAATCACGCACTCGCTATAAATAGCTTTCCTGTGCCAGTTCAAAGCACTGTACGCACTCGAAACACATATATAAAAATGGTAGATACTCGTAATACATCCCGTTCCAATTCACAGGAACGGAAAGACATCCAGGAGTCCGGTACGGCCCATTCCACGCCAACCAGCGACCCTAGGGAACAGTACATTGGGGAACCTGACGCTTGGGATGTGGTGGTTCGAAGGACACAATCATATTCTGAAGTGCTCTCACTTCATAAATGTCTTTATTATTTGGCTTAGCTTTTAGTTCTATATAAAAAAGCGGAAGCGCCGTTTTGGATCCATTCTTATATATATTAGCTATGTTGGTTACTTCGTGTCCCATTTGTGCTAACTCATCTTTTAAAGCATCTTTATCTGCTGTTTGATGCATATTACGAAGTACAACTCGGAATGTTCTTTCTTCCTTTGTTTGGTAGGTGTAATAGTGGGTTTTTTCTCATTTAGTGCTTTGGCTATGTTTCGATAATGTTCAGAGGTTGTGGGCTGGATCTTTACTTGGTTGTTATAAAGGCATTTGATGGTGTATCCCAGTGGGGATATTGTTTCTAACAATTCTCTAAGAGGTTTTATATCACCTACATCTGAAACAAATATGGGTGGGGGCTGAATACTATTTTTAACTTCATCAGTTTCGGTTAGGTTGGTCTCATTAGGTATTTCATCTAAGCTAGCAAATCTATTAGACGTTGGTGCGGGTGCTTTGAGCCAGTAATCGCTCATTATTGTTTGTCTTAGTTGTTTATCAGCATCAGGGCTGTCCTTTCTTGCTCTTTTGCGCGCTTGAACAGTGTCCCATCCTTGGTGCTGATTTTCTTGGCTATCGTGTAGATTACTGATGTGTATTTGTGACGGTTGATAAGAATAAGAAGAAGAAGAAGCATGATTAGAAAGAAAAGAGTTACCTGGTTGTTCTTGTTGATTGTTAGTAGAATCAGTCTCTTGGTGCACTATAATGCTTGAGTAATTTTCATTGCTTTGTTGCTCACTAGACGAGGCTGTGGTTGAATCTCTCGATGGTTGTTCCATGGTATTTGTTTGCAAGTTAGCGGTGTATTCTTCTGAAGTTGATCTTCTCGTCGGAGATCTGCTCACTTTATTTGAATTTAGAAACAGATTGTCTTTGTCTATGATTTCTACATTTTCGCTCATCCTGTATCACAATTAAATGTTTTATACAACACGAACAATTATTTTATGGGACGCCTATGACTTTATTTGCCGGTATTTTTGCGTATAGAAAATAGAAATAGTACTTGTTTTATTTTATTTGCGTTTTTAAAACACTGGTAATTAATATTACTAATTAACGATAAAGTTTGGAACAAAAACTGGTTACTAGATATTTTTGTACTAAAAATAAATTTATGCGACCGTCTCTAGCAAAGGTTGGATCGAGACTGATGTGAACTGTTGTGTAATTTAATTTGTGCTGTATTTTTATTTATCTAAATGGTATGTATGTTCAGTAAAATGTATTACTTTGTATTAATTCTTGGTCAAAAAAATTAATAGAAAGTAACAATAGATGAAGAAGATCCTGATTGTTTTAAAATGTATTGTATTACAAACGAATCTACTGTTTACAATAAGGGCTTATTTGATAAATAAACATTGCCTTACGCTTACATTGAATGTTCAAATTACCACCCACCTATGTCAAATCAAGACAAGTGCCTATTAGTTATTTTATTAAAAACCATTGGGATCTTCCAAAAGACAAGCACTTGATAATCAATTCATAAAATTTATCGCCACTGTTTATCAACCAGTTAATCTTGTAGAAAGCACTAATTTTAAAAAGTTCGTGGGTATATTAAACTTGCATTATGACTAATGAGCTTGTGTTTGATGTACAAATGAAAGGTACTATGAAATATTTTGTTATCTACATCGTATGAACAACGTGTATCCAAATTAAGGATAGTAGTAGATAAACTTGCTACGTTGCTATTACAACCGATGGTTGGACAACAACTATTAATAATGAAGATTTTATGTAATTACTGCTCACTTCATAGGTGAGAACTGTAAAATTAAATCGGGAATATTGTCATCTTTTAAATTTGTAGGACAACATACTTCTGAACATATATCAGAACAAATCTCTGTGTCGGAGGTAAACTACACTATGTCATTGTATTGTAATATTGAGAGCTTGACATAGTGTTACGTAATTTTAAATTCTCTTTCTAAAGGTATAATGCACTATGTGCTAGCTCTAATATAAAAGCATTATTCTGGATTGTATATTACACTATTTATTAATTTCTATAGAGGTATATAGCACCAACAGTACTTGGTGTTGTTTTCCTATTAAGATTGTCACATTTCCTTTGCACTATCTGGCCATAGTGTAGTCTTCCTCTAGGTATAACATGAGATTCGTTGTGTTTAGAAAATATGATCGGTGTAAGTTGACAACTATGGCAAGTTTGTCAAGGTATTGAATACTGATATTCGAGTTCTAGATTCTCAACGTTGCTTGTTGATGTAGTGGGTTTTATTGTTTATTTCTTTTTTATATTAACTCTTAGTGGATCATATTATTAGATCATGCATTCCAGAGGGAATTATTAGATCATGAATTACAAAAAAGGAAAGACTGTTTTTGCAAGAGAAATGAAAGCCGTGTGTTCTTGTAGAATGAAATGCTTTGAAAAATTTACACACAGTGATTGGCTCACTATTTTTAATCACTATTGGAGCTCTACGGCTGATTATAATATCAAGCTTCAATTTATTGTTTCTTTCGTGGAAAGTAAACTCACAGCAACAATGAGATGAAACGTCACAAAACCAAAACAAAGTACCCTGATTTATAAGGTTTTCGTTAACAGCCTAGCCATTACAGTATGTAAAACTATGTTTTTAAATACGCTAGCAATTTCAAATTCGGTTGTTATAATTGCTTTAAAAAAAGACAACCTGGGGGAACAATTTAATCAGACCAAATGGGACGACAAGTTCCTAGTAACAAAACATCCAAAGTTGTTATCCAGAATTCCAGAACGTTACTCAACATATACTGTCGTTTCCTTCATATGAGAGCCATTACTGTAGAGACTGTAGAGTCAAACTGAAAGTAAATTTTTGTCTCCAGAGTTAAATATCGAGAAAATCAGTTATCTAGTTATCAACTTTACCTAAAATACTGTGTAGACACGAATATACCTACGTCGTAAATTGCTAAAAACTGGGTTTATACACATGTTTTTAATACACGGTTTAAGTTGAGATTCAAAGTTGTAGAAAATGACACATGTGATACTTGTGATATGTACTGCAGTCAATTGAAAGAACCCCTTTTAAGTTCAACCGACCAAGAAAACCTACAGAAAAGATATGATGCTCACCTAGCCGATGCAATGCAAAGATATGTTTTAAAAAATTCTGATAAGGATATTTCCAAACATAATAATAAACATAAAGTATTGACTGCAGATCTGCAAAAATGTTTGCCTACTCCGATGTTGACATGTAGATTAAATTTCTACAAACGGAAATTATGGACATTTGATTTTACAATTCATGAAGCTTCAGACAGAACAGCTCATTGTAATATATGGAACGAATCAAAAGCTGGCCGCGGTGGTGACGAAATAGCATCTGCCCTTCTCAAATGGGCTGAATTGGTAATTCCCAATTCTGATGTCGAAGAATTAACGATGTGGTCAGACAATTGCTACGGGCAAAATAAGAACATTATGCTAATAGCCTGTTTATTTTGGATTTTGCATAAATTGCCACAAATTAATATTAATCAAAGATTTTTGCTTAAAGTCCATACGCATATGAAGACTGATACAATACACGCTTTGATTGAGAGAAAGCGAAAGAAAACGAATAAAAGGACTATCCAAACCCCTTGGGATTGGCAACAATTTATACGTGATTATTCACCAAAAATATCAGTTCATAACATGAAATTAAATAACTAAAAAATTTTCTAATATGTATAAAAAACCCACAGGCATTCATGCAAATTTTAAACAGGAACAAATACCGTTGGTGTACAGAAAATTTTCGATTTCCCAATGTGTCCACATCCAGGTCTGCCAAGAAAACCTAGGAGAGCTCTACTACAAAACAGCTTTTGATGAATAATTTAAACACCGTAGTTTAAAAAGAAGAAACGCTACATTTCCTCAATGTCTTGCAATAAGTCGAACACAACAAAAACCAATATCTTTAGCAGAATACAATGTTTTAATTGTCATTATTGCCGTTTTTATCCAGTGAATGTCATGCTTATTACAAGTCTCTGCCTAAAGCAGAGCATGCTTCTGATTTTCCAGAATTGCCAATTATTAATTAATAAATGATATGATGAATTCATTTTTTTATTTCAAAAGCGGAAACCCTTAAAAAAATGTTTAATTACCATAACATATTACAATAGTATCAGGAACTATTAACATTATGTCATGAACTCATGTAAACGATTAGAGGTATACAATACTATGTTTATTAACACATTCACGACCAACCGTAACACATGTATGACGGTGAAGTTTTCGTAAGAACTGTTGACACACATGTGTGACACCGAACTTACGTGATGAAATGTAAAATAATTTTACCACGGTTTATCACAGTGAGTCTAAATTTGGCCACAGTCCACCTGAACAATCCTTCTTTTACACGCTATGGCTGGGTTGTGATCTCGACGTTTAAAAAAAAAGAAATAGCCTATACATTTATAGCACATATGCAAACGTCAAATACGAAAATGTCGTTATTGTGTATAATTTAGACAGGTAATATAACTATGTAACTTATTTATACACGGTGTAGACATATTAACAATTTCAAAATGACACCTAAGTACACGAAATCTTCAATTAGAGGCCGAGATGGCTAGTAAGGCAGTTGGTGAGTACAGAGATACCGAAAATATTGAAGATGAATTCGAGGAGGACCATAATGATGAAATATTTTATTCTAGTGGAAGTGAATATTCTCATTCTTATTTTGGAGGAGAGACTGAGGATACTAGCAATGATGGGGGTAAGCCGAGCAATGATGTCGGTGAGTCGAGTAATAATGAGGGCGAAGCGAACGATGCAAATGAAAATGTGGTACAAGAAAATGATGAGGCGGATTGGCTTAATGTAGAGGTATTGAGAAACATTGGTTTACTGAACAAGAAAATATAAAAGTAGAAATTCCTGTTGAAGCAACACCTATACAATATTTTTCATTACTATTTGATGAAGAGCTTTTGATAAAAATCGTAGAGTGGACAAACCACAGAGCTGTTTCACGTAAAAAAACCCTAATTTAAAAAAATATTCCTTTTTAAGACGCTGCATAGACATAAATATTGACGACCTAAAAAAATTTTGGGTCTCTGCATATTAATGGGAAACATAAAACTTCCCTCTTTACGTTTCTACTGGAGGACAGATCCACTATATCACTTTTCAATATTTGGAAAAACTATGCCCAGATCAAAGTTTGAAGCTACTCTTCAAAATATTTGTTTTTACAAGCCAGAAAACGTAGAAGTTCAGCTGTGAGAGCAAGCCAAATAGAATTATATTTTAGTGACGTCACGTTGCCTAGTAACCGTCGATTCTCCCATTCTGAAATTCTATTTTGTGACGTCAGCAAAATATAATTCTATTTGGCGTGCTCTGGGCTCAGGACCGACTTCACAAAAAAACGTTACGAGTCATATTATAAAAAATAATATCTCTATTACTATCCAGGAGAGAACTTAAGACTTGACGAAGCCCTCTTACTGTGGAGAGGGCGGTGGATATTCCGACAGTATGCCGGAAAAACTAGTAACTATGGAATAAAAATTTATGAGATATAATTTATTTTAATGTACAGCGGCAAGGGGACAGCAGTAAATGAAAATGGGCATGCGTTTGAAGTAGTTAACAGGCTTGTTACTGAATATTTAGAGAAGGGGCACACTATGTACATGGACAATTATTACAACAGTTATGAGCTTGCCAAGTTTTTACATGAAAAGAAGACCTACGTTTGTGGAACATTAAGAAAAAATAGAAAAAGTAACCCAAAGAGTGTTATTACAAAAAAATTAAAGAAGTCGCATGGCAAAGAAGAGGTCCAATCAGAATATTAAAATGGAAAGATAAGAAAAATGTAATAATGATTTTATCCAAGAAATGGTTGAAGTTGAAAATCGTAGAGGCCAGAAAAAATTGAAGCCAGTAATGATACGTGACTACAATTCCTTTATGTCGGGAATTGACAGAATTGACCAGATGACTTCATATTATGGCACACCACGAAAAACTTTGAGATGGTACATGAAAGTTTTCTTTCACTTAGTAGATATTTGCATGTGGAATGGCAACTGGTTGTTGAATAAAAATAGAAACACGTCAAAGAAAACAAGCATGTTATACCTTCAGTTTAGAGAGGAAGTGATCAAACATTTGTTGGGACAAACAGAACGGCCAAGCAGAAAAAAAGTTGTTGCGGAACACAACTTGAAAAAAGAAAATAAGCGCAAAAGATGTCAACAGTGCAGTACAAGCAAAAAAGTATGTACTGTATAATTATATATAAAAAAGTATATTACCTGGTACGCACATGTCAGGAATGTAAGGGGAGTGATGAACATCCCATTGGGTTATGTGTTACACCCTGTTTTGCTGAGTGGCACAGAAAAGTCAATTAAACTTATGTTTCATTTTTATTGGAAGTAATTTTTATTTTTGTTAATGTTAAAGAAATAAATGATTTTTTATAAGTAGTAGCTAAAATTTTTTGTCACATATTTGTGACACTTAATTTATATTCAAATTTTTATTACTATAAACCAGTGTCACACATGTGTGCCATTATCCAAAACAATTTTTTTTATAATCATTGTTCAATCATAATACTCCTCCCCAAAAATGGTGGATTTGGCATGTTTCTTTGATGTATAACCACAATCAGTTTGACTGGACAGACCTAAAAATAGGTTGGTCGCGAATGTGTTAAAAATTTTTTTATCCCTTTCTAAATAAAGTTTAACTGCAATAATACAGGCGAAAGTAGGTAATTATACTATTTGTCTTTTAAATTGCAATTTAGTGTTGATAATTAAAAAAGAGTTAATAATAATGATTATTTTCTACCTACGGCAAACTATGAACGGCCTTTTCTCAAAACTACATTTTATGACATGGTGTAGTTTACCTCCGACACACAAAAATTAAGAAAACGTTTTCAGAATGGCATTGTAAAAGCAGTATATCTTGCAAAATGATGGCATTTACCTTGTTTTGCCCATTCTCTTAATTTGATAGTTCAATCCAGTTTACCCAACATCACAGATATTGTTAATAAAGTCAGTATTGGAGTTTTTTAAAAGGAGTTCTTCAGCTACGAAGAAGTTACAAATTAATTAAACAAAGCGCATGGCAATTGCAGCTCTCAAAGAAAAAGTAATTGAATCAATCAACTTCTTGCTTGATAAATTGAATTCATCGTAAAACAATTAGATGAGAAACCTAATCGATCTGAAGTGGATAAAAGTTCATTCTGGATTTTCAAGCAGCTTTAGAAAAAACGCTTAAACATTATAAGAAAAGCAACTGGATTTATTGTACCTCTTTATTCTTAAACCCAAGGCATAATGCTCATAGTTTTGACATGACATTATGGGGGAAGCACATTAAAACAGAAAGCTTGCGCAAATTTAATTGATTTTATGAAGAATATAAAACTCTATGCTCAGTGAATAAATCTTTAGAATCACTAAGAAATGAAAAGAAAGTATGTGAATATCATGAAGATGAAGACGTAATAAACTTTGAGAAACTGTATGATGTCCCTCGATTTCAAGTGGATTTTTAGTCAGCTCTTGTTACTGACGAGTTGAAGGAGTACCTAAATAAACTCAGAACCGCCAGCTCGGAAGACATTTTAGAGTGGTGGAGGAGGTATGAGGCAAAAAATCCGACTTTATTAAAGATGGCCCGTGATTTTCTTTCAGTATCTGCAACTTCAGTACCTGCTGAGAGATTATTTTCTAAAGCGCATCATCAGTAATTAGAAAGCATAGAAACGTTAAGTGATGAGTCAGCCAAAGGGTTACTTTGTATTAATTATTCTTGGGCAAAGGAATTAATATAAAGTGTCAGTAATGTCAAAGGCTATTCTGTACTGTTCTGTAATGTAATTTGTGTTGTATTTTTATTTATATAAATTGTATGTTCAGTAAACTGTATTACTATGTATTAATTCTTGGTCACAAAAATTTATATACAGTAACAGTAGTTGGAGAAGATTTTAATTTTTAAAAACGTATTGTTTACAAACGAACCTACTTTTCACAAGAAGAGCCTAGTAAATAGACCTAATTTTCATTATTGTGATAGAGTAAACAAATATTTATTTTGTACCGGTGATCGCCAACACTGATGTGAGTTTTAACGTTTGGGGCAGCACTATTGTTGTATATAGTTTTGCGTATGTTTAATGTAGGTAAATATATGATTGTTTGTTGGCTACAGGTGACATAGGAGTGGTCTTGTCACTTGACGTTGACACTTAGATTTTGTATGTATTACAAGATACTTGTAATCTTGTAATACATACATGGAGTTCATAATAAATTCTAATAAAACTAGATATTTATTTATAATATTTATATTACCAATATACCAGATATAACATGGTGTCAGGTGTAAAATAACAGTATGATATAACATAACAGTTATAAGTGTGAAGTCAACAAATTACTATAGAAGTAAGGTTCAAGGTTCCTAAGAAAATGGAGGGAATGAGTATGATGAAACCCCCAAAAGAGTTGATACTAACTGGAGAAGCCGCTAATTGGAATAAGTTCAAGCAACAGTTCGAGATATACAGGGTGTCCCCGAAAATAGTGCGTTCCTTTAAGGTGTGGATATAATACACAATTTAGAACAAAAAAGCCCTATAACATTTTTTCCTAGAGTTAACCGTTTCGAAAAAAAAATTACATTGTTCTCCATAGGAGTGAATTTTTATTTTCATTAATTTAAACGAGCTGGCAACATGGCATAGAAGAACCTGTGACTGGAAATTTAATATAATGTTTATTTACTATTTGAGGTGTGATTTAGGGTTATTGACACCCCTAGATGTACGTGCCTACCTGCCAAATAATTATTTCTTGCTTTAATAATGTGGCATTTTTGCTATTAATATCTTGGATTGTTTGATGTGAGGGGACGAGGACGGGGTGAAAAAATGTAAACATTTGGTTGATATTTACCTTTTTACTGTACTACCTACCAGATACAAATGACCTACAAACCTACTATTTTTAAATGTGTCAACCTTTAGCTTTTGTGTTCCACGGCGTTGCCATTTCATTACATTCGACTCCGCAATGTCCTTTCGTCCAAATAAACGAAACAGTTACATTATTTTGTTTAAGTCCATAATTAAGATTTTAATGTTCAAAATTAAGGCATTTCGGAATTGGCTTATTGGGTGACCGCTAATAGCTTGTAATGCTGATTATGAGTCTGAAATTATTGCCACATTCGTGCATGTTTGAGTTGCATACCATTTTTGTGCCTTTTCAATAGCAAAGGACTCGGCGGTAAAAATGGAACAATAATTTGAGATTCTGTACTTTTCAATATGATTTATGTTTGAAACAAAAAATTCCGAACCTGTGTTTAGCTCCATTTTGACCCATCTGTACATATTTTAGTTAAGTTCGACACCCGAGACCATTCACAATGGATTTTATCATGGCTTGGTTTAAGATATTACAATCTGAATACCGAGGGAATATGGTGATAGGTTTGTCAATTATAGAATCGAAACTGTGTGCATACAATGGTATTTTATTAAGTTTAACAATATCATTTTGAAATAAGTTTGTATCAATAAATGCATCTGCCAAAGGAGGTGAGTTTTTCTTTTCCCAATAATGATTTGTCAAATTCTCAATTACAAGAAAGTTAATTTTTGCGATCAAATCACTGTTGTAACATCTATATTTTATAGACTTTTATTTGCTAAAAACTGTCTTCGAAAACTAAGAGTGGCTAAAGGTTCTAAACCAAGGCCAAAATCAAAACAAAAAAAACTTGGAGAGGAAGTTCTTGAGACTCTGCCAGAATGGCATGATTTGGTGAAGATGCCATGGCTCCCAAACATATTTTCAGAGCTCTATATTGTATTCGATCAAGAGTAAGTTGGTTCGTATTGGAGGTAGAACCATAGAGAGTACACCCATAATCCAAAATCGAGCGAATATAAGACTTGTAGAACATTAAGGAAATTTGTTGATCCACGCCCCAGCTCTGTTTGGAGAGGAAGCGCAGAAGATTAATTCCCTCTTCACATCTTTGTTTGACATACTTAATGTGACTGGTCCATAGAAGTTTAATATCTATAATTATACCTAAATATTTATATTCTTTTACGATAGGAATAGTGTATTTACCTAAAGAGAAATTATCGACTGATATCTGTGCCTTGTGAAACACATCACAGCTGTCTTTTCTGGTGAAACACTAAAACCCATATCGTCGAACCAGTTTTGTAACCTGTCAAAAGTACGTCTTAAGTCTATCATGCAGCGATCGTAGGTATTATGGGTGACATAAATGCATAAATCGTATGTCATCGCTAATCAAATCATGCAAGTCTGCAGTGTATAAGTTAAAAAAAGGGGACTTAAAATAGAGCCTTGCGGAAGCCCGTTGTAAAGTACTCTTGGACCATGTAGAACGTTATGACTATCTCGCAAAAATATTTTTCTATTAGCAAATTTAAAATATTTATAGAGACTCTTTGATTGATACCAAAGGTTACCATTTTTGAATATAATATTTCCAAATCTACCACATCATAAGCCCCTTTAAGGTCCACAAAAAGACACAACATGTAATTATTTTTTGATAGACACAATTGAGCATCTGTAACTAAATGGGAGATTGCATCAATTGTACCTATACCTCTAGGAAATCCATACTGATTTTTTGGTAACATTGATCTGTTTTCGACAAAATGTTCGAGTCTAAATTTTATAAGCCTTTCGAAAGTTTTTGTAATACACGATAACAATGAAATAGGTCGGTAGGACGAAGGTAAGTCAGGTGGTTTCTTAGGTTTCGCTAGAATACACACAATTATATTTTAAAGACTATCTGAATACTTTTGTTTCAACCACCAATCATTAAAAATTTCTAATAGAAGAAGTTTACCACTTTCAGGCAATTTATTTATTATCGTATAAGTGAACCCGTCAAGTCCAGGTGCAGTGTTTTTTTATTTTTTTAAGGCTAATTCTAATTCCGAAAAGCTCAAATTTTTTGAAAGGGTGTCTGAGTCTTGATGGAAGTGAAATTGATTAATGTTGTCGTTAAAAATTGGACCTGCAGCAGATGAAGGAGCCAATGTATCAAGAACTTTTTGAATAAGGCTTTCGTCTAATTGTGGTTTTCTTTTTTGATGGTGTTTATTGCAAATAGATCTTACAGTGTTTCATATCTCAGTCAGAGGAGTGTTTTTATTTAATTTATTCAAAAAGATTTTCCAACTGTTTTTTGTTTAAGTTTGAACGTGCGTTTGACATTAGCAGGAATGTTTTGATATTGTAGATAATTGATAAAATTACCTTGTTTTTTAAACTCGCTGAGAGCTTCTTTTCGTTTTTTAACAATCGCAGAACATTCCTCAACCCACCAATAAGGTTTTGGTACAGAAGGTGTGAAAGATTTCTTAATAGGCATAGATTTCGATGCTGCGACCGTGATTGCATTGAGGAAAAATTCGATTTTGTCTACTGAATTTGAATTCCTATCTAAATTATTGAGCTCACTAATTTCCAATTCAAAAATATTTCCAAAAACAGACCAGTCAGCACGAGAGTAATTCCATTTTGTTGATGGGTTGATGACAAAGAAGGAGGAATTGATTTGAATTTCTATATTGATTGGGTAGTGATCTGAACCTAATGAATCTGAATCTACTGACCAAGCTATACGGTCGGCTAAGAGGGGAGATGTTAGAGTTAAGTCAACGGCTGAATGATTACTAGTTGGGGATATTCTTGTTGGTGTTCCGTCATTTAATGTAATTATTTCACAATAATCCATTGCCTCCACTAATATTCTACCATTTCTGTCGTCTGCAATTGGCCCCCACATTCCGTGGTGAGCAGTAAAATCTCCCAGAAAAATAGTTTTTGCAATATTAAACTGAAGGAATAGGTTGATCCAGTCATTTATTTCTATTCTAACATCTGGTGATCTATAGATTGACACTAATGAGAGATTAATTTTGTTCAAAAAAACTGCGCATGCTTCTATACTGTCATCGAAATTATTATTAATTTCGGATTCTTGGTAATCTATTCCCTGTCTGATGAAAATACCTACGCCACCGTAACCATCTTCACGACATTTATTGATAAAGTTATATCCTTTAAGTCTAAAATGATGGCCGGATGTGAGCCATATTTCTGATAGAACTATTATATCTGTATGGTAGTTGTTAATATGATGCATAAGACTGCCTTTGTTACTATAAATGGATCTACAATTCCATTGTAATATGGTTAGTTCTGTAATATTTTTAGTAGCCATTTTCACTATCTGTGAGAATGGATTCTAAATTATCTTCAATATTATCGAAAGTCCCTGATTTTATTTAATTCAAATTTTCCTTGATTATTAATTATATTTGTAATTAATGAATACAGGGTGTTTCATTGGGAAACGGAAATAATTTAATGGTGAAGAGAGGTCACCGAGCCGGTTCTAGATATACTACATTTTTGCCCTACCGACTTGTATAAACAAGTTATAGGGTGTTTTATCGATTTTGCCCATTTCTTTCCTAAGCCATAACTTTAGAACCACCCTGTATATTTTTTTGATATTTGGTACACATATGTCTTATTCAAAACCCAAATGACCGACATACTAACCATAAGAAAATCCAGGTCCGGATTAACAAAAGATTACAAAGTAATTCTGACCTTAAAAAAACACCCTGTATATTCAAATTTTGAAAATCTGTTTGCATATTTGAAAAAAGCACAAAAAATTAAGTTCAATGGTTTTCTTCAATTTTTCGGCCAGACAATTTTATGACTTGAATTTTGAAATTATATTGAATTTTTTAAGGACTCTGCCATTAAAAAGCAGATATTATTAACTTTTAGTTATTAATTATTTAAGTTAATCAATAAATACTCATTTTAAAAATAATCAATACTTATTTACCACATTGGAACGACTCAATTACTAATGACAAGCAAAATCCACGTCCGGATTGACAAAAAAATATAAAGTAATTGTGACCATGAAACAACACCCTGTATATTGAAATTTTGAAAATTTGTTTGCGTATTTTAAAAGAGCATCAAAAACTGCGTTAAAAGGTGCATGTCAAATTTTTGCGCAGATAATTTAATTAGGCAATTTTGAAATCATATTGATTAATTTTGTCAAGGTCTCAAGAAGGTGCCAGAAAAATGAAGAACAATCCCAATGAAATTAGAAAATCGATTCGAAATCTTCTAAAACGAGTAAGGAAATGCATCGAACAAAATGGCTGACATTTTGAGCAACTGATATAGTTCAAATATTTTTAATAGATGTTAAATTGTTGAATTGTTTAAACGAATTTTTTTTATTAGATATAGCTCTTTTTTAATTCTTTACTAAATCATTAAAATATCCCAATTTTTGGAATTCTAATTTTTAATGATGTGCATACAGCTACAAATCCAGAGAATCCATGAATTCAGCGTAGTAAATAATTATTAAGTATTTTTAAAATAAGTATTGATTCATTAACATTAAATTATTAAAAGTTAATACATAATACATACCTGGTTTTTAACCTTTAAAATTTCAAATTTCAAAATTGATGTAATTAAATCAACGGCGAAAAAATTAAAAGGTACCTTCAATCACAGTTTTTATGCTCTTTTAAAATGCGCAGACAAATTTTCAAAATTTCAATATACAGGGTGTTGGTTCAAGGTCACAATTTTTTGTTAATCCGGGCCTGGATTTTTCTTGTTATTAGTAATTGGGTGGTTCCAATGTGGTAAATAAGTATTGATTATTTTTAAAATGAGCATTTATTCATTAACTTTAATAATTTATAACTAAAAGTTAATAATAACTGCTTTTTAATGTCAGAGTTCTTAAAAAATTCAATATAATTTCAAAATTAAAGTCATAAAATTGTCTGGCCGAAAAATTGAAGCGACCCATGAAACTTACTTTTTTGTGCTCTTTTCAAAAATGAAAACAGATTTTCAAAATTTGAATATACAGGGTGTTGTTTTAAGGTCACAATTACTTTATAATTATTTGTTAATCCGGACCTGGATTTCTTATGGTTAGGATGTCGGTCGTTTGAGTTTTGAATGAGACATATGTGTACCAAATATAAAAAAAATATACAGGGTGATTCTAAAGTTATGGCTTGGGAAAGAAATGGGCAAAATCGAAAAAAACACCCTATAACTCGGTTATAAAAGTCGGCAGGGCAAAAAATGTTGTATATCTAGAACCGGCTTGGTGACCTCTATTCACCGTTAAAGTATTTCCGTTTCCCAATGAAACACCCTGTATATCTGTGAGATAAGTTTATCTCGACAAAACATGAAATTATTCTTTTGTGGAGCGGGTGTATATGGGGAAAGAGAAATTTGTCTTTTTTGATGGGAATTTTGTAAATCTGAATTACTAGTGCTTGGAGTCTGAGAAGAAGTCTCAGTTCTTCGCCTTTTAATTGTTTTTGATTCTAATGCGGTTGAATTTGATTTTGGTTTATTTACAGGAGCATAATAAATTGTTTTGTTTGCTGGTGCTAAATCGGGAAAGTTTTCAAGATTAATATCAAACCTATTGTTGGCATTAATTTTGGCATAAGCTGGATTGTTAATCGATAATTCGGCATCCTTAAAACTTTTATTTTCGAAAGCCATTACTTTTTTTATGTCTTGTTGTTTTTTATACATTGGTCAGTCTCTTGAAATTGAAGGATGATCAGAAGATTTACAGTGAACGCACATTTGCAACTCGGAATTACATTCAGCGGAAGAATGCTCATTTGCACATCGAGAACCGTGATTTGCCTTTACATTGAACGATATTGTGACCGTAACGTAAACATTTTACACATTGAACAACTGGATGGATGTATGGTTCTACAGGGAAATTAACCATATTTATATTAATAAAGGACGGAAGTTTATTACCTTTAAAATTTATTACTACCAATTGTCTATTGACAAATTCTTCTTTTTTGGTTTCAGGGTTTATAATTTTTCGTTTAATTCTTCTCACTTCCGCCACTGGAACTATGGAACTAATTGCTTTTTTCAAGTATTCTTCAGTAAAAAAGGTATCAACGCCGCGTATTATGCCTAGTTTATGCGTGAAAAATTTTGGAATATAAGCAATCAACTTATTTTTTGTTAGCATTTCGTGATTAATTATGAAATTAGCGATTTTGTATGTTCTAAAAATTACCTTAACACGTTTTAAACCTACAGAATGAATATCAATAACATCATTTCTAAATTCAATTACTTGTTGTAAATAAAAGCCAATTCTGCTAGGAAAAAGAGGACCAAGATTCTTATCGGTATGTTCCAAAAATACCTGATACGGACCTGCATCCGTCGGTTGATAGTTATTATCAAAGTCATATTTTTCGAAATTTGAGGATACTGTATCCATTGAAGAAACATTAATTTGATTATCATTATTATTTATTTGATTATTAGTATTTAAATTAACCGAGGGCGGGCCAGGACCGCCCCCGTTACCTGACATTTTCTGTACAACAAAGCTGTCTTCAAAACTCTAGTTTTCCACAAAGTACCACAAAACAGAAACTATTGATAAAACTCTGCACTTGGAAACAAGGCCGAAATGTACCAAAAAACTGCCATAATTAATAATTCTTTGGGACGAACTCCAAAGAACGAACACGACTTTGACAGTTATTTTGACGTATGATAGAATAGTTATAGGGGTAGATGATAACGCTCTTAAAAGAATGAGAAATAGATTTACGAGAAATAGATTTAACTTCGAGAAAAGCAATAGAAATGTGCAGGGTTACAGAGGCAGGTAAAATTCAATCAAAATTTTTGCAAGAAAAAGAAGTAAATGCTATTAGAAAAAATGAGTTCCCACGTAATAAGGTACATAATGACCCAGAAGGAAGAACTTTTAGCTGTGGTAGGTGTGGCAAAAATCACAGACCAAGAGAATGTCCAGCTTATGTAAGAAAATGTGCAGCATGTAATGGAATGAATCATTTTGCAGCAGTGTGTAGACGATACAAACAAGGTGAAAGAAACACTGGTACAAACACAACAAGAAAGAAGGTATTTGAGTGTACTGAAGAGGAAGAGGACACTTTTTTAGGTTTAGATTCTTTGTTTACAGAAGTAAGTACAAAAAACAACATAATAGATAGTTTTCAAAGACGAAGTCAACAATGGTATCAGAAAGTCGAGGTAGGTGGTTTAAATATAGATTTTAAGTTAGATACAGGTGCTGAATGCAGTACACTACCAGAAAAGTACTTTTTAGAGTTGAGTAAAACGAATAATATAGTATTGGAAGAGAGCAGAACAATGTTAGTTGTGTATAATGGGAGTAGATTTAAACCTTTGGGATCAGTAACACTAGTTGGTAAAATAGGCTCTGTTGAGGCCAATATTAAATTTCTAGTAGTGAATGTGGCATCAGTACCCATATTAGGGTTACAGGAGTGTATAAAGTTTAATTTAGTTGAACGTGTTTAAGTAGATTCTGTAACTAATAGTCAAAAAAGCCACATGAAAAAAATGGAAAAATTCTTAAAGAAAAATGTTAAAGTTTTTTCAGGGCTAGGCAGTATAGGAAGTTTTAAAATGAGGTTGGCTGATAATGCTGAGCCTGTAATAAAACCAATTAGAAGAATTCCAGAATCAATTAAAGATCAGTTAAAGGTTACTTTACCAGATTGGGAAAACAAAGGTATAATAGCAAAAGTAAATACACCAACATTGTGTTGTCACAATTTAGTAATAGTAGAGAAACCCAATAAGACTTTAAGGTTGAGCTTAGATCCTAAAGAATTAAACAAATGTATACTAAGAGAAAGATATTTGATTCCCAGTCCTGACGAAATCTATAATAGATTAGCGGTTAAACAAGTCTTTAGTGTTTTAGATTTAAAAGATCGGTTCTTTCAAGTAGTACTGGATAAGCAGAGCAGCTACATATGTACATTTGGTACTCCTTTCGCTAGATATCGTTTTAAAAGAATGCCTTTCGGCTAACATCAGCACCGGAGGTAAGGCAAAAATTAAACACCAACATCTTTGGTGACATACCAAGAGTTGAGGTTTATTTTGATATCATTGTAGCAGGAGAAACCAATAAGGAGCATGATGAAATAATGGAAAAAGTTTTACTAAAAGCAAAGGAACATAACATTAAGTTTAATAGAAGTAAGTTACAGTATAAAGTGGATCATGTAAAATATGTTGGTCTAATAATGTCTAAAACAGGAATTAAATCAGATAATGAACAAGTTGAAGCAATATTAAGTGTAGAATCCCCTAAAAATGTAAAATCTCTTCAAAAGTTTTTAGGAATGGTAAATTATCTGAGTAAGTTCATACCAAGATATTCAGAGAACTCATTTCCTTTGCGTCAGCTGCTTAAAAAAGACATAGAGTGGCATTGGGGAGAAGTTGAAGAAAAAGCATTTCGGCTATTGAAGAAAAAATTAGTTGCGCTCCTACACTTAGCATTTTGGACAAGAATAATGAAATAGTGTTGCAAACTGACAGCTCAAATGTGGGGTTAGGATCTTGTTTGTTACAACAAGGGAAGCCCATTTCGTTTTATTCACGAAGCTATACAGAGAGCCAAATTAGATGAGCTCCACTTGAAAAAGAGCTGTTTTCAATATGTGCAGCAGTGGAGAAGTTTCATCAATTTATTTATGGAAGGAAAGTAGTTGTGGAAACGGACCATAAACCATTGATTGTCATAGTAAGAAAAGGTATAAGTAAAATTAGTACTAGATTGCAGAGAATGGTGCTCAAGTTATTAAAATATGACTTAGATATTAGATATATACCAGGAAGTAAGATGTATATGGCTGACTTTCTGTCCAGAAACTACTTAACAAATAATGCTAAGGATGAACCTACATTAGCTGATGTTGTTCATTGTATTGAAATTGACCTTCCAATATCGGAGTCTAGGTTGAAACAGTTACAGTCACATTCAAGAAAAGATGAAGCTCTTAAACAGGTTGTTAGGTGGTATTTTAAGGGATGGCCAAAAAATAATAAAAATATTGCTGTTACTGAACTGAAAGAATTCTATAAAGTCAAAGATGAACTGCATGCCAAAGATGGTATAGTGTATTTTAATAATAAAATAGTAGTACCAAAGTCCTTGAGACAAGAAATTATTAATCTTTTACATGCAGGTCATATAGGAATAACCAAATGTAAAAAAAGGCTAGAAGTTTATTTTATTGGGTTGGAATGTCGAGTGACATAGAAAAATTGGTTGAATCATGTAAGGCCTGTGAAAAATTCCCAACATCAAAAACAAAAGAACCTCTCATGTCACATGATATTCCAGAACTGCCATTCTTGAAAGTAGGTGTAGATATAATGTATTTTGATGGCAATGATTATTTAGTTTTAGTAGATTATTTATCTAAATGGATAGAAGTAAGAAACCTTAGAGATAAAACAGCTCATAGTGTGACTGTAAAACTTAAAAACATTTTTGCAGTGCAGTGCGTATTCCTAAATTTATAATTGCTGATAATATGCCATTTGCTAGTGTCAAATTCAAGGAGTTTGCAGAAAGTTATGGCATAAAAGTTATTAATTTAAGTCCGAGGTACCCAAAGTCAAACGGTTTAAGTGAGAAAGCAGTAGGTATAATAAAAAACATGTTGAAAAAATGTAAAGCAAGTAAGTCTGATTTTTATTTAGCATTACTCAATTACCGTAACACACCAGTGACTGGATTAGATGTGAGCCCAAGTCAGATATTGATGAGTAGAATGCTAAGAAGTACCATGCCATGCACAGCAGAAATGTTAGAACCTAAAGTAGTAGAAAATGTTAAGAATAAATTGTTAGAAAATAAACAAAAGGTTGAAAAATATTATAATTACACTGCTCATGAAAGAGCTCCATTTCAGCCGGGGGATGATGTGGTAATACAAAATTGGCCTAATAGAATGCGGTCTCCAGCTAAGGTACTACAGAGTCAAGGGTCCAGGTCATATGTATTACAGACACAGGTAATACTGTTAGGCGAAACTCAATTCATGTCAGAAAATCTAAACACCATTGTAATGTGTTACCGGATCACTCTGAGAATGTGACAGAGGCTGATCCTTACACTAGTGCTGTGGCTGAGCCTTGTAATAATGAAGCTGGTTATGTGGCAAGGTCTGGTCGCAGCATTAACAAACCAAGTAGGTTAAAAGATTATGTTTTGTAACAAGGGGGATGTTGTATAGAGTGTTGCATATGTTTAATGTAGGTAAAAGTATGATTGTGTGTTGGCTACAGGTGACAAGGGAGTGGTCTCTTGACGTTGACACTTAGCTTTAGACATACTTGTAATCTTGTAATACATACATGGAGTTCATAATAAATTATAATAAAACAAGATATTTATTTATAATATTTTTATTACCAATATACCAGATATAACAATTATAGCGAATAGGCAAGCATTAAACGTTGTCGATGAAATAAGTGCGCCGGGTACTAGTCAACTGACAGCGACAAATCTGTCAAAATCAAAAGAAGGGCCTATTAGTTGATTTATTAAAACATCATTGGGGCCTTTCAAAAGACAAGAACTTGATAATAAATTGCTAAAATTTATCGTCACTGTTTATTAACCGTTTAATAATGTATAAAGCAGTACTTTTAAAAAGTTCGTGGGTATGTTAAACTTACATTATGAGTTTCCAAGCCGAAAGGTATTATCAAATATTTTGTTATCTGCATCGTATGAACAATGTGTATCCAAACTAAGAACAGTAGTAGATAAACTTGCTACGTTGCTATTATTACCGATGGTTGGACAACATTATTAGTAATGAAGGTTTTTATGCCATTACTGCTCACTTCATAGGTGACAACTGTAAAATGAAATCGGGAATATTGTCATATTTTAAATTTATAGGGCAACATACTTCTGAAAATACATCAGAACGAAATATTGTAAAATCAGTACATGTTGCAAAATGGTGGCACTGATTGTCACTAGAAGGATGTTAAGTAGCTGTTAATTTATAGGGCAGGGATTATTGCTATTCATTATAATTGTAATAATGTGCTAAATAAAGGAAATAAGATTATCTCAATAAATCTACATGGTGACAGCAACTTGCAAATACTCCAAGGAATATTTGGCAAGTAGAACCTTCTTTGAAGAGCATAAGTAAAGGTGAAAAATCCAGTACATAATGGCAGATAACCAAGCAAATGGAAGCCAAGTGGCTCGGCACGCATCCTCTATTAATTTCTCCGATCCAGGATCATAGCCGCATTGGAAGAAGCGTTTAGAAAGGTACATGTCAGTCATCGATTTTATAAAAAAATCAGAAACTGAGAAAATTGATATGCTAGTGTATCTAATGGGGGCGCAAACAGAGGAATTTAATCTATCAGCCCAACAGCAAGTATATAAAATTACAATTGAGAAATTTGATGGTCATTTTATACCACAAATGAATGTAATATTTGAATTATTTAAGTCAGCAAACGTAGTCAACAGAGGAGTCCGCTGATACATATATCACTGCACTTCATAGCCTTGCAGAGCATTGTATTTATGGCGCCCTTAAAGCGAAGCGAAAAATATGAGAGCATTTAAAACACATTGGCGCGAAATTTTGCGCCTCTGCCCTTAAGTAAATAGTGCGCAATGATTAATTTAAAATAGAAACATTAATATTAAAAAGAAGCCAAGTCCAGGCCACATTAGCTCGTTTAGAAAATTGTATGTACAAATTAGATTTTTCTCGAGTAACTAATGACATAGTAACAAATTTTCAAGAACGGTTAGAAAAATTTGAGCCATCTTGAGATGAATTTAAAGAATTATAGATGCAAATAGAAAGTTTAAACACAAATAATGTAGATGAATCTTATTATCGGGCCATATTTGAAGATTCTTATTTTGAAATTGTCACCAAAATAAAAAATATAGGTGTAAGTTCTCATCAATTAAATGAACAAAACTAATTAAGGGGTCGTGCTCTTCAGGCAACGGTTTATGTTCTAACAGAAGTTGAAATGGGATAAATGTAAAATTGTTTCCAATTCCAAAATCGTAGAGTCCGACACCCGCAAGATGTCACTCTAACGCGGTATCAATTTAAAGTACTTAATTTATGCTCGGTTGCACCAACACATCTTAAGTCGAGAATATCATAAGAATTAATATAATATAATTTTAATATATTACAATAAGAATACCATAATACAGGGTGAGTCATGAGGAACTGTACATACTCCTACCTCGTATAGAGGCTCCTATGGGGAATAACAAATGACCATTAAAAAGTGTCTGCTCCCATTGTTTAATAATATACAGGGCGAGTTTCGCATTTTGACAGAAATTTGTATTCGTCATAATTGTTGAACGGTCAGATCGATGTGTCTCTTATTTTGGTCAATCGTTACACTATTACCACCTAATCAACTGATTTATTCAAACTAGAAAAAAATCAGGTCCGGCTTCAAAAAAATTAGCTCGTTTGGGTCTTAGAAAAAATTTCACCCTGTATACGCTTTTTGAAAACTATAATATGAGTTTTACAAATTAGACAAATAAGCAATTAAAATGACATATTTATTTTTTCCCCACACGATTACTTAATTTTTTATAAAAAAATCAAATTTGACTACGAATTAAAAGTTTGGTAAAGTGAACCATAGATTTAAAAAAATTACTTTTATTACAAAAATTTAATTTTTTTTTGAACAAATATTTAATTTATCTTACCACTTAATCAACTGATTTATTCAAACTAGAAAAAAATCAGGCCCGGATTTAAAAAATTAGTTCGTTTTGGTCTTAGAAAAAATTTCACCCTGTATACGCTTTCTGAAATTTCTAATGTGAATTTTAGAAATTAGACAAATAGGCAATTAAAATGGCATATTTATTTTTTTCCCCGCACGTTTACTTAATTTTTTATTAAAAAATCCAATTTGTCAAAATCGGAATTTTCACCTAAAAATAAAAAAAAATGAAATCACGGTTTAACTCTCTACAACTCTGTTCCAGTTTAATATTTTTTTTTCTGAAATTTTTACAGCACGTATCTCTTTCCATTGTGAAGACTATGAAAATTGTTGTAGACTTTCAGTCTTCTTCTCATAAAAGTTATGAATTTTTAAAAATGAAAGGTGCATATTCGTTAATTGCAAAGTTAAATCGCAAAAATGATGTGAAAAAATTTAAAATTTATCTATTTGATCACGTCTATGTTAAACTATAGAGTCCAAAGAGAAGTGTTATGGATTTTAGATCTTGACGTGGTATAGAAAAAAAAATTGTGAAGCTTTTAATTTTAAGAAATACGTTGTTTAAATTTTTTTTTAATTTTTTGGTAAAATTCCGATTTTGATAAATTTGATTTTTTTAATAAAAAAATAAGTAATAATAATAATAATTTTTTAAATCCGGGCCTGATTTTTTTCTAGTTTGAATAAATCCGGTGATTGGGTGGTAACATAAATTAAATATTTGTTAAAAAAAATTAATTTTTGTAATAACAGTTATTTTTTTTGAATCTGGTTTCTAGTAAATATGGTTCACTTTACCAAACTTTTAATTATTCATAGTCAAATTTGATTTTTTTTATAAAAAATTAAGTAATCGTGTGGGGAAAAAAATAAATATGCCATTTTAATTGCCTATTTCTCTAATTTGTAAAATTTATATTAGAGTTTTCAAAAAGCGTATACAGGGTGAAATTTTTTCTAAGACTAAAATGAACTAATTTTTTAAATCCGGGCCTGATTTTTTTCTAGTTTGTATAAATCAGTTGATTGGGTGGTAACATAAATTAAATATTTTTTAAAAAAAAATTAATTTTTGTAATAAAAGTTATTTTTTTAAATCTATGGTTCACTTTACCAAACTTTTAATTCATAGTCAAATTTAATTTTTTTATAAAAAATTAAGTAAACGTGTGGGGAAAAAAATAAGTATGTCATTTTAATTGCTTATTTGTCTAATTTATTAAATTCATATTATAGTTTTCAAAAAGCGTATACAGGGTGAAATTTTTTCTAAGACCCAAACGAACTAATTTTTTTGAAGCCGGACCTGATTTTTTTCTAGTTTGAATAAATCAGTTGATAAGGTGGTAATAGTGTAACGATTGACCAAAATAAGAGACACATCGATCTGACCGTTCAAAAATTATGGCGAATACAAATTTCTGTCAAAATGCGAAACTCGCCCTGTATATTATTAAACAATGGAAACAGACACTTTTTAATGGTCATTTGATATTCCCCATAGGAGCCTCTATATGAGGTAGGAGTATGTACAGTTTCTCATGACTCACCCTGTATAATAATAGATATAATTAATAATAAGGTACGAATCTAAAATTATGGAGCAACGTAAGTGATACTCAAGGAGGCCCTATCTATAAGTAGAGCTTATCTAAGCTGGAGCTTAAGATCTGTTGGTGCAACCAGGCATTAAAGTATTAATAAAGATTGCCGATCTCTTGTCCGACAAATTTACAGGCGCGTTTCGTTAGTCCGACAACGTAAATATGTTAAATAAAATTTTTCAGAAAGTGATAGACTTTCTCAAACGAAGCAGTTAAGACCATTTTAAGATCTTCCAAAAAGGACGATGTGCTGCGGACTATAAAGCGTTATGGGAAGTAACACATTCTTGCATACATTAATAATTTACATTTTAACTAATAAATTTGATTCAACAACCAGGCGTGATTGGGAGTCCTTTGAGCACAACGGGGAGCTTCTGACAATGACTGATATGCATAATTTTCTAAAAACAAAATGTATGAGACCACATTTGAGAAAATGGATACTTCTCTTCATGACAATGTGTAATTATAGAAACATTGTACTTTTCAAAACTAGAAAAGTTAAACAAACAATAATTATCTACACATACACCTAAAATACAGGAGCATATAAAAGTTCTAATACATTTAGTTGCCACTTTTGCAATGTGGAATCGCATGGAATACATAAATGTGAATGAATCATTAATTTCTTAAACTAAGTGGACAAAAAAGGATAAATGAAGGTAAGAAAATGAAACTTTGTTTAAGTTGTCGGGGAAAATCACATTTTTCAGCTGATTGTCAATCTAGCAAATGTATCAAGTGTGGATAGGTATGTTAATAATTTAATACATTTAAATAATAGGTATAGAATTGAGGAACTGAGTACTGATAAAAACTTAGGCAGACTTTTGTAAATCAGAATTGGTCATATTTTGTTAACTCCTCCTCCTCCTCAGTCGTTTCCTCATTGCTGAGTGTCGTGATTCCCTATAATACGAGCAACTATCTCTTTCCATCGGCTTCTGTCCTGAGCTTCTCTCATGGATTCAGAGAATGTTTTTCCACCGGCTTTCTGTACTTGATCCGTCCATCGAGTAGGTGAGCCACCTCTACTTCTGCGCCCTTCAACGTTTCCCGAAATTATAAGTCTCTCAAGATTATCATCACTTCTTGCAATATGGCCGAAAAATTTTAAGACGGTGGAGAGGCAAATAGAGGAAAGTCGAGTCTGAATATTAAGCTCTTGGAGGATTGAGTGATTTGTTCTGTGTTCCGTCCATGAGATCCGAAGCATTCTTCTCCAGCACCACATTTCCACATTTCAAAGGCGTCAATCCTTTTTCTGTCGTCCGATTTCATTGTCTATGTTTCGGATCCGTAATTAAATATGGGAAAAATTAAGGTGCGTACTAATCTTATTTTGGTGTTCTTCGACAAGGAGCGATCTTTCCAGATTTTCGATAATCGACTCATAGCGTTTTTGGCCATGCCTATTCTCCTACGTATTTCTGTTTCACAAGACCCTGTATTACTGATGTAGGATCCTAGATAATTGAACTCGTTAACCACTTCAAACTGGTCCAAGGATAATGTTGTCTGAAATAAATTTGAATAATCTACTATCATAATTTTTGTTTTTTATTTATTGATCTTGAGACCACATCTATTGCTTTCGGCTTCCACTAGCTGCAGCAGGCTGGGCATTTCTTCTTCGGATGCAGTTATTAATGTTGTATCATCTGCATATCTGAGATTTGAGATTTTCTTTCCTGCGATAGAAATACCGCCATTCCATTTGTCGAGTGCTTTTCTCATTATATATTCCCCATAGAAATTAAAAAGACTTGGAGATAGAATACATCCTTGTAGGACTCCTCTACCTATTTTAAAAGGATCGGACTTATGGTTTTCAATTCTTATTCTGGTTTCACTGTTCTCATATAGGCTTTTCACCAGAGCTGACAGATGATCAGGAACCCCCATCTTATGTAGAACTTTCCACAAAACTGTCCAGTTTACACAGTCAAATGCCTTCTGATAATCCAGAAAGCAGAAGATCATCGGAATTTTGAATTCTCGTGCTTTCTCAATGAGTTGTCGCTTATTAAGAATTTGCTCCCTTGTGCCTTTACCCTTCACGAAGCCTGCCTGTTCTTGTGGTATTTGTCTATCCAGGTATGTCTGCATGCGACACTTGATGATTCTCAACAGCATTTTACTTGGGCGTGAAATTAGTGAAATGGTTCGGTAGTTACTACATTTTGTGATTACGCCTTTCTTATGAATGGGAGTAAATAGTGCGGTACACCAATCACTGGGCCATTTGCCGATTCTCCAAACATGATTGCACAGTCTCCACATTAATTGGAGACCATGTTCACCCATGTTCTGTAAAAGTTCTACCGTGATGTCATCGCAACCAGGTGATTTATTTCTTTTAAGGTGTTTTATGGCTTCGTCGACTTCAGACCTTAGAATATCTGGTTCTAGGGTTGTTGTTGAGACTGTTAACTGACAACTACATAAAAAACCGATGTTATTGGTATAAAAGCGGTTGGTTAAATCGTGTGAAAGCTATTTTTAAGTCATACGAAAATCTAGATTTAACAAAATTATTTCTAATAACAATTTACTAGCACCCAAATATTTTACTCATAAAAAAGGTGAAAATTTTAGATTTTTGTCACTTTCTTTTAGTTAGATTCTCTATACCTACATGCCCCTTTAAATGTATCTAAGTACATTTGTACGTACACAAGAACAATAAATATGTTCTATTATTTACGTTTAATAAAAGCCTTACAGCCTGCAAGTTACTTCAATAAATTAGGTTGTTCCTTAAAATATACTATGGTCATCTTTCCTTACATGATATGGCCATCTTTACTCGATTATATAAAAGAGATGGCCCACATTTAAAATTCAAAAATATTATTTGTTTACTAAATAAAAATGCTTGTTTAACTAATTTCAATACAGCATCTTATAAAAAAGATCATGCCTTACCCAAAACTGTTTTGCTTCATTCAAGAATTAAATTACTGAAAATGTTACAGGCCCCCAAAAAAACTATGGCCATATCACCTTGACTTACTACTAGTATCGATATACAGGGTGTAACAAAAATGCAGGTCATAAATCACATATTCTGGGACCAAAAATAATTCGATTGAACCTAGCTTACCTTAGTACAAATATGCACATAAAAAAAGTTACAGCCCTTTGAAATTCCAAAATGAAAATCGATTTTTTCCAATATCTCGAAAACTGTTAAGAGATTTTGTATTGAAAGTGAGTTGAAAAAGACTTTCTTATGGCATCAACATATTAAAAAATAATAATACTGACATTTGTGCACCCCATAAAAATTACATCGACGGTGGAAAAGCAAAACACTTGAAGCGACATTTTGGTCAAAAATGACTTTTATATATCACTGAAATCAGCATTTTTTTCTGCGTCGATTGGTATTAGTTCCATCACTCTATGAGGACTTTGATGTAGCTTAAAGTATTGCAGTTTTGTGGATCATTTTTATCACCGATAATTGTACCGACACAAAATTTTGTCAATTTCCGTATAGGTTGCTCTTACGTTAACACCCATTTGATATATTTGGCATTCCAATTGTTTATGCTTTCCCTTTTTAGCTAGCGAGAGGTGGTGAAATTGTTTTTCTTTACCCTGAACTATGTTACTAATAATACTTAAAGTGTTTTTCTGTGTTCATACTAGTTAGTGGTAGGGGACTTAAATTATTTTTCCTATCTAACATTTATTGCACATCGCGTTTTTAATGTGTTTTCCTCATATTTTCAGAATGGGTTGAATGGCGTTCAATTTGTTTTGCAACATGTCTAATAAAATACGAAGTGTCGCTTAATGTAACGTATAAAAAATGATCACAAATGTTTTTAAATTAACCGACAGCATTACAGTTTTTATAAATGGCGCCTAAGTTGTTTTGACTTCAATTGTAAATGATGTTTAGTGTCGTTTAAGATATACATTTTTCTGATTATTCAATTAACGTGTGGCTTAATGCAACGTTTTTTTAACGATTTTTTTGCAAGCGACGAAGTTATAAATAGAAGTGCCAATCAAAGGTCGCTTTAGTCAGTGATCAGCCGTTACCGGGAGAGATCACGTTTGTTGAGACTGTCGATAAGGGTGATAGTAGAACCGAGTAAGTAAATTATTACCTTTTGTTTGTAAATTATCTTAAAAGTATCCGATTTATTATTAGTCTATGGTATTATTTTAAATATAAAATAGTTGTTTATCTATTAAATTTGTCATATTCATTAACTGCCTAATTCAAAAACTTTTTTTACAGTTGATACAGTGATGATGGACCGTAGGAAGTTTTATAAAAAAGTAATATCCGAATTCTCTCATGTACGTGCTAAACGTAAATTATCCTTCGAAGACGAAATAGCTACACAGGAACAACAATCGAAGTAGCTAGACTACACAGGAACAACAATCTTCGGAATTAACTTCATTGTTGGATAACAATCAACCCTTGATAAGCATTGAAAATATGGGTGATCATGTTTCACCTTCTAAAATATTTTATAAAAATCATCAGTCATATTTATTCACTATATTTACCATTGTATGATTTTAACTCCACTTTCGACTGTATTGTCATCTGCCTTTATAAGGATAAAAGCGGCTTTTGTTTCTAATAAACGCATTGGTGGGATTGAAACGTAGGCTACTACCTGTTATATTTAAAGTAAATGACGAGTGTTTTCTGTTTCGACTAAATTTTTCTTGAGATATGTTGTGAACACAAAGCTTCTCTCTATAAAGTACTAATGGATACAATAGTTTGAGAAATAAATTGTAGTAATTTATTTCAGAAATATACAAAAACACCGATGTCCCACAAATAGAATGTTTGCAAAACAATAATACCGATGGCCATAATACTGAGACTCCACCAACCTTGGAAGGAATAGGTTCGTATTGGAATTTGTTATTTTCAATAATATGTATTAGTTTGAAAGATTCAACTAGTTGATAAAAGATAGATGATGATTTGAGTTTTAAATATCATTTTAGAAAAAAGGTAGACGATAGACTATAGCAAACATTATCATTACACGGCTCTGAAATGCTCAACTTACGAACGTTTTGGGTGCTTCATTTGTATGTACCTTCATAATAATTTATTGTCAGTCTTTCTATTATTCATTCTTGTTATATTAGCCCTATTATGAAATAAATAAAATATCATCTCTTTTATTTCAGTTGACACTGTTGCAGAGTTTCAACGGACTATTGATAGCAATGTAATTGATAGCAATGTAATAACAAACACAATGGAAAATTTAGTCGGCAAAGATGCTGCTTCTGATCCTATTAATATTAAGCAAAATACAAAACGATCCTAACGACCCAGACTTAACAAAAAGGCATATTGTGAATTTATCTCCGATAATTAAGACCCGTTTTTTACTGATGGTTCTAGTTCGTGGAGTGATACAGGTAACACGTCTTCAGATACATCTACCCATAATAAGAGGCCTAAGAAAAAGATAGTCAAAAAACACAGAAGGTAAGTAAGAAGTTAGCCAGTAAAAGAGATGATATTGACATAGTTGGCGAAAAAGGTAAGAAAACAAAACGAATAAATTATAGCAAGAATAGAAAGGATCTTAAAAATAGAGGTCAAGAGTATACCCGAACAGATGGAACAATATCTTTGCACTGCCACCGTTTTTTGTGACTATGCCAAAGCTTTTGATTGTGTAAATCACAACATTTTGATAAAAAAACTAAATTTCTACGGAATTAGAGGCATTTCTTTAGATTGGTTCCAATCTTACTTGGAAGATAGGAAACAACTGGTTAGAGCAAATTATAAAGACTCTAGACTCAAAAACATTGTATGTGGGGTACCTCAAGGTTCAGTATTGGGTCCTCTACTTTTCCTTATCTTTATTAATGACATCACTAATTTAAAAATCGATGGAACATCTTTCTTTTTGCTGCTGATACCAGTATCACTTGGAGCAACTCAAATATTGCAACTCTTCATGCTACTATAACTTCTGATCTACTTACAATAAAAACCTGGTCTGACTCAAATTTACTCTCGTTTAACGTAGATAAAACAGTAGCATTGTCTTATAAAGGAGCTCTTCAACCCTTACCTCTTAATAACAGCCAGATCAGTACCGTTGATTCTGTAAAATTTCTTGGCATTTTTTTAGACAGCAACCTTAAATGGTCCCTCCATATCGATTTGTTACGGAAGAAACTCTCTTCAGCCTGCTATGCTATAAGATCTGTTTCGAATGAACTCAATTTAGCATCTTCCAAAATAACATATTTTTCTTTGTTCGAGTCACATCTTCGTTATGGTCTTCCTTTTTGGGGTTCTGGTACAGCTGCCCAATTCGATGTTATTTTCAAATTACAAAAAAGAGCTATAAGATATCTGTTTGGCCTCAGAAGAACAACACACTGCAGAAGTTACTTCAAAGATCACGGAATTTTAACCCTTCCATCTTTGTATATTTTAGAAACTGTTTGCTTAATTCGTAAACATCTACATGTCTTTCCACCAAGACCTAATCATCACTACTTCACGAGAAATTCTACGTTTGACGTCTATTTGCCGACCCCGTCCTCGGAGTTAGTAAAGAAATCGATATTATATTCCGCAAAAAAAATGTACAACCATCTCCCCCTACAACTCAAATCTGCACCATCTTTTCCCAAATTCCGTAAACTGACAAAAGCCTACCTGTCTGAAAGACCATATTATTCAGTAGAAGATTATTTTAGTCAATAACTAAGAAATTACAGTACCCTTTGCACAAGTAGTATTTTTATTTTTTTTTATCTATATTTGGGTGTCATATGCAGCAGCTTAACTTTTTTACTTTTAAACCTTTTTTATTAATTATTAGGTAGACTATGGATTTGCAATTTATTTAAATTTTTGCAATTGATTATTTCTGTTTTAACTTCGATTCATTTATTTATTTTATTTAACTTATTGACGATTTATGTAATTTTAGTAAATTGGATTGTTACTGTTTTGTTTTTTTTTACTATTTATAAGCTTTGTCGATAAAATTGTAAAATTTTTCATGGCAATAAAGCATATTTCTATTCTATTAATACGTTCTAAAAGAGAAATTAAACCTTATCCTTGTATCGGAAAAAATGCGGCAATGGCTGCCAGAATGTACCCGAAGAACGAAGATTGTCATCGTTTCATCATTTTTGGAGTTTATTTGGAGTTTGGAGTACCTTTATAATTCAGAATATTTCCATTAGAACGATGTGATTACATACTGAAACATAGTTTTTAATTCTAAATAACTTTTCATAATAACAATTTTCGATATTGTGAAAAATAAACGTATTTTACGATTGAGCGAAATTCATATTTTTTGACATACCTCGTATGAAATTTTGATAGAATTTGACATAAGATGGTTGTATTTTAGGTTTTAGACCATGCAGAACTTTTTATTAAGAATCACTTTTTTCATAAAATTAATGATAAAAGAGTTATCTGAATTTAGTCTGGGCTGATTATCGGAGAATAGGCCATTTTTGGGAAAAGTTATTTACCAGCAATTTTATTGCTGGAATCGAATTATAAGATCCTATATATTAATAATATAGGTATGCAAAGTCCTCAGATAGTGTGCTACTTTTTTTATAAACAAAATGGCGCCCGAAAATCGTGTTTTTTTCAATTATTGCTCTATAACTCCGAAGATTTTAATTTTACAACAAAAACTCTCATAAAAATTCACCGTGATTAAATTCTGCATAGAGACGTGTTATTCCCGATCTGCTCCGATGAAAATTTTCCTCGGAAAATGCGGGTATTCCCAACAAAATCTTTAATTTTCAAATAAAGTTTTAGATAAGTAATTATCTACCAATATTTAAATAATTTGGTGACTTAAAAGCCTTCTTGGTTTAGATTATAGTTCCAGAAGCTGATGCAAATTAAACGAATATTTTAGCAACAATTTAATTGTTAATTAATAATTTACGGTCGCAATAATAACCAAAATAATTATGATACACTGATCAAACTTTGAAATCTTATAAACATGAGATGCCTTTTTAACATTTTGTCGACAAAATATAAATTTTTTATTTTTTTGCATAATCTTTAAATGTTTAAAAAAATAGTTATAAACAAATTAACGTTTCTCAGAAAGTTTTTATTATATTGTAATTTTAAAAAATAGCTAAAATGCGCATTTCAAATATCTTGAAAATGAATGCTTTAAAACTTTTTTGCAACCATTTACAAAAAAGTTATGAAACAGCAAAATAAACATACGATTACTACGGTGTTTATACATTTTTTTAATTCTTTCAAAGCGTAGAAGTGAGTATAATGTACAAGCTAATTATTTACAAAAAAATATCGATTATCAATTTAATGGTTATATTTTAATTAAAGATTATAAATATATTTTTTTGTAATTTACACGCGCGAAAGTAGAATAATACAGCACTGTAGCTGAAATTTTCACTCTGAGCGACGACCGGCCGCGCGAGACGTACACTTTTATAAATAATAGCTCCGACTCTGTATTAGGCCTACTTTTGCGCTAAAAATTACAAAAAAAAGTATTTTTAATCTTTGATTAAAATATAACCATGGCACTAATTTTTGACATTCTTTGTGAGTAATTAGATTGTACCATAGACTCACTTTTAAGCTTTGAAACAATTAAAACAAATTATAAACAACGGAGATTTCGTATATTTACTTTGCTGTTTCATAACTTTTTTGCGAATGGTTGGAAAATTTTTTTAAAGCATTCATTTTCAAGACCTATGAAATACGCATTTTAAGTATTTTATAAAATTAGAATATAATAAACAATTTCTGAGAAATGTTAATTTTTTTATAACAATTTTTTTTAAAGATTTAAAGATTATGCAGAAAAATGAAAAATTTATATTTTGTCGTCAAAATATTAAATAGCCATCACACCTTTATAATCTTTCTAAGTTTGATCAATGTCTCATGATTATTTTGGTTGTTATTGCGACTGTAAATTTTTAATTAACAATTGAATTGTTGCTAAAATATTCGTTTCGTTTTCACCGGCTTCTGAATTTATAATCTTTACCAAGAAAGCTTTTATTTCACCAAGCTATATAATTATTGATAAATAATTATTGGCCCAAAAAATTTATTTGAAAATTCGAGATTTTGTTGGGAAAACCCACATTTTCCGAAGAAAATTTTCGTCGAAGCAAATCGGAAAAAACATGCTTTTATGTAGAATTAAATTGGGTGAATTTTTATTTGAGTGTTTTTGGTGTAAAGTTAAAATCTTCGGAGTTATAGAGCAATAATTGAAAAAAATACGATTTTCCGGCGCCATTTTGTTTATAAAAAAAGTAGCACACTATCTGCGGACTTTGCATACCTATATTAATAATATATAGGATCTTATAATTCGATTCCAGCAATAAAATTGCTGATAAATAACTTTTCTTTGTACTTTACTAATTAGACCAGCGTATTATAACTATTTTTTTTCAAAATTTAAAGATTATGCAAAAAAAAAAGAAAAATTTATATTTTGTCGATAAAAATAAGCATCTCATCTTTATAATCTTTATAAGTTTGATCAATGTATCATGATTATTTTGGTTATTATTGCGATCGTAAATTGTTTATTAACAATTGAATTGTTGCTAAAATATTCGTTTAATTTTCACCGGCTTCTGGAATTACAATCTATACCAAGAAAGCTTTGATGTCACTAAGTTATTTAATTATTGATTAATAATTACTTACCTAAAACTTTATTTGAAAATTAGAGTTTTTGTTAGGAAAACCCGCATTTTCCGAGGAAAATTTTCGTCGGAGCAAATCGTGAAAAACATCTCTATGCAGAATTTAACTGTGGTGAATTTTTGTTTGGGTGTTCTTGTTGTAAAGTTAAAATCTTCGGAGTTATAGAGAAATAATTGAAAAAAATACGATTTGTCGGCGCCATTTTGTTTATAAAAAAAGTAGCACACTATCTGCGGATTTTGCATAACTATATTATTAATATATAGGATCTTATAATTCGATTCCAGCAATAAAATTGCTGGTAAATAACTTTTCCATGAATTATGCTAATTAGTTCAGAGTAATTGAAATAACTGGAAATAATGTTAGTTATCCATAATTTGTCAAAAAAAATTTAATTAGAAGGATGTAATTTCATACTCGAATACAGTTTTTAATTTCAAACAACTTTTCATAATAGCAATTTTCAATATTGTGAGAAATAAAACTACTTTACTCTTAAGTGAAATTCAAACTTTTTGACATACCTCGTATAATATTCAAAAAAATTGATATTTGATGGTTAAATCTTAGGTTTTGGACCATGCAGAACTTTTTATGAAGAATAACTTTTTTTCCTAAAATTAATAATAATAGTAATATGTACAACAAGAGAGAAAAAATACATATTTCTCACGAGCGCAGAAGTTTGTTGACAAATCAAGCGAGAGAGAAATATGTTAATTTCTCTCGTGTTGTACACTGTACTTTTTCTATGGATGCGTTTTTGTCAAGAGTTCAAACCTTAAAATTAAATAATTTAGGTGCTTTTAGGTATATTATATGCCTAAATTGAAATAAAATATATATATATATATATATATATATATATATATATATATATATATATATATATACAAATAGGTATTTAATATTCTTAATATTAATATACTTTATTTATTAAAAATTATGATGAATAGTTGAACAGTCTTAAAAGGTAATTTTTGATAAGTTTCGACAAGTTTGAACACATTTTGTTAGACAAAAATAATTGTGTTTGTATTGTGCATGTTACCATGGAAATGGCGGTCATATATATGTAAATCGGCGGTGAACCCGTGAGAAAAAATATTTCTCACTGCAATGGCCAACATTTCTCACTGCCTGAGAAATTGTTCATTTTGAATGTATGGAAGTAGTGAGAGAAGTTGCACATTGTATAGCATCCATAGAAAAAAAAATTTCCCTATGGATACAACTTACAGGGACATACTGTATATTGACTTCTCTAAAGCATTTGATAAGGTGAACCACGTCATATTATTAAATAAACTAGATACTTGAGAGTTTTCACCCTTGATGATCAAATGGTTCAGGGATTTTTTGAGGACGTATTCAAAAAAAGAAAATTGGAAACTATTGCTCTGATGTTATTGAGGTTACTTCTGGAGTGCCACAGGGGGCTCACTGCTCACCCTTGTTGTTTTGTTTGTTTATTGATGACTTAATAAATAAATTAAAATACACAGATGCATTAATGTTTGCAGATGATCTCAAATTCTTTAGGGGAGTTAATACAATGTTAGATATGGATTTCATTAAGGAGAATTTGAATGCTCTACATTTACAGCTAAACACTCAGAAGCCATAAAATAACATTTCACAAAGTTAAGAATCCAATTGACTCCTTATACTGCGTTGGTGGAAAGGAGTTATCTGAAGTCAGTAGTATTATATACTTAGGTATAAGTTTTGAACATCATCTAAAATTCATTAATCATATTAATACAATATCAGTGAAAGCAGCTAAAATGTTGGGATTTATTACTCCTAATTCAAAAGAGCTATCATGCCCAGCAGTTAAAGTGTTATATTGTGCATTGGTAAGATCTTTCTTAGAGTATTCTTCAGTAGTGTGGTCTCCTAATTATGGAGTACATAAAAAGTTGATTGAGAACATTCAGCACAGATTTCTTCGTTTATGCTCATAGTCGGAGAGATAGAAGCGGATTTTGTGCGTGATAAGTAATATGGAAAAACTATATGGGGATATGTTGAACTAGTTGTGTACATTACTTTCCCCAACGGCCGGAAACCAGAGTGGGGGCCGAGGGTAGATATAAGGGGTCAAAGTCGCGGTTTTTATTATTGTTTTTTGTGACGCTCTTGATAGAGATAGTGCACCAAAATTTGGGAATAAGTAGGTCATGGCGTAACTAATTAAAATCTCCAGAGGCGGAACGCTGCGTGCCCGACAAAGGGGTGGGGGAAGGGGTGAATATAAAAATTATAATTGGGTTTTTTGTGACGTTCCTGATCGAGATAGTGCACCAAAATTTGGGAATAAGTAGACCATCACATTACTAAGTAAAATCCACAGAGCCGGAAACCAGAGTGGGGGACGAGGGTAGTTATAAGGGATCAAAGTCGTGGTTTTTACTATTTTTCTCTGACGCTCATAATCGAGATAGAGCACCAACATTTGGGAATAACTAGTTCATGACGTAACTAAGTAAAAAACCCAGGGGCGGAACGCTGCTTTTTTAACAAAGGGGTGGGGGAAGGGGTGAATATATAAATTATAAGGGTTTTTTTGTGACGTTCGTGATAGAGATAGTGAACCAACATTTGGGAATAAATAGATCATGACGTAACTAAACAAAATCTCTACGGGCGAAACGCTGTGTGGGGAACAAAGGGGTAAGGGCAGGGGTGTATATAAAAATTATAAGAGGTTTTTGTGAGGTTCGTGATCGGGATAGTGCATCAAAATTTGGGAATAAGTAAATCATGACGTAACTTAACAAAATCTCTACGGACGTAATGCTGCGTGGGGGAACAAAGGGGTGGCGGGCAGAGGTCAATATACAAAACTTTTGGGTGATGATCTTCGTCGACAATATGTCCGCAATTTGCAGAATTGATTAATTTAAATGTCTATGATCAAAATCCAGAAGGGCGCAGAGCTAGGTGGGGTTATTTTTCCTAAAAATTTACCAATTTAAAAAATTTCCAACTGTACAACATTATATTTAAATAGTTCAAGCTATATTTAAAATTTCCTACCGAAACTAAATTTTGAAATTCCTGTGTCGTCATCCGCTTGGGTTAGTTCCGACACGAATCTCTTGGAGCGTTGAATTCGATATCCAAATAACGCCTTGCATGTAACGCCTATGTGATTTTTTAGTGAACGGTTGTATCGTTGTATTCAAAAATGGATGAAAACGTTTATGCTTCGTGTGCTCTAAAAATTGCTTGTAACGAAAAAGATAGAATTATTTTGTTCAATGAAGATTCTTTAAAATATTGCAGAGATAAATTGAATATTAGAAAAGCGTGTAAAATTAAATATCAAGAAATTATTTTGCCGGATTCGGTGAATAATGTAAGTGGTCATCATAGTAATTGTAAAAAAGTTTTTTACATCGATTGACAAGACAATTGTAGAAGCTTACAACAATAAAACTGGATATTCAGAGGAAAATTTAAATACCGGTAAGTAATTATTGGATAATATATATGCAATATGTACTGCAATATACACAGTATCGAAATCAATTATACTTTCAATATAGTTGATTGATTATTTGAGATCCAAATTAATTAACAAAATAAGGTTTTTCCTGAGAATTGTTTAACTGCTTCCATTGAAGGGTTTACACCTTTTCACAAGATTAATAGCTGGTTTTTTGAATTTTTGAAATTCATGATCTACTTATTCCCAAATTTTTTACACTATCTCGTTAACAAAGGTCACAAAAAACCCCTATATTTGTATATTCAACCCTAGCCACCACCCCTTTATACCCAAGCAGCGTTCCGCCCCTGGAGATTTTAGTTAGTTATGTCATGATCTACTTATTGCCAAATTTTTGTGTACTATCTCGATCACGAACGTCACAAAAATACCCTTATAATTTTTATATTCACCTCTGCCCCCACCCATTTGTCCCCCACACAGCGTTCCGCCCCTGGAGATTTTACTTAGTTATGCCATAATCTACTTTTTCCCAAATTTTGGGGCACTATCTCGATCACGAACGTCACAAAAAACCACTTATAATTTATATATTCACCCCTGCCCCCATCCCTTTGTGGGACACGCAGCGTTCGACCTTAGAGATTTTACTTAGTTACGTCATGAACTAGTTATTCCCAAATTTTGGTGCACTACCTCGATCATGAGCGTCAGAAAAAAAATTGTAAAAACCGCGACTTTCACCCTTTATAACTACCCTCGTCCCCCACTCTGGGGATTTTACTTAGTTATGTCATGGTCTATTTATTCCCAAATTTTGGTGCACTATCTCGATCAGGAACGTCACAAAAACCCCAATTATAATTTTTATATTCACCCCTTCCCCACCCCTTTGTCGGCCACGCAGGTTTTCGCCCCTGGAGATTTTAATTAGTTACGTCATGATCTACTCATTCCCAAATTTTGGTGCACTATCTCTATCAAGAGCGTCACAAAAAAAAATAATAAAAACCGCGACTTTGACCCCTTATATCTAACCACGGCCTCCACTCTGGTTTCCGGCCGTTGGTGAAAGTAATGTACACAACTAGTTCAACATATCCCCATATAGTTTTTCCATATTACTTATCACGCAAAAATCCGCTCCCAGCTCTTAGACTATCATATAGATTTAATATACCTAGACAGGCACATGATTATCTACTGTTGTCTACTTTAGAATCTCGAAGATTAATGTGTGATACATGTTTTATATACACACTAATTCGAGGTCATTTTAGCTGTCCTGAACTTTTACATGTTGTTAATCTATATGTACCTTCCAGGCAACTTAGAAATACAAATACATTCTACACTAACTTTCACAATACAAATTATGGTAAAAATGTGCTAATGGACAGAATATTGCACTACCTGAATACAAATCCAAGCATTGACATTGACACAAACATATCATATAGCAAACTGAAAGAAACAATTTGTGAAATCAGATAGTAGATTTATTATTTATTATTATTCGCTTTTGTTTTGATAATTATCAAATTGAAAATTTTTTATTTATTTTATTATTATTTTTATTTTTTAAGTTGTAGCTATAGTAATATACCGAGTTATCTGCAAGCGTGCGGAGAAGAGATAACAGACGTTCGTTTATGCGGTGCAAGTGACCTTACTTGTAAAAGCTCGTTAAATAAATGTAATGTTTACCGTAATGGGATTTCTCGTCAAAATAAATAAAGAACACGTAATGTTGAAAGGGGGTATTCCCATCTCGGCTCACTATAATCCTTTAGTCCTCTGTGATACCCTAGGTACATTTTAAAAACCCCCAGGTAGGCTCGAAGATTAACAGGTAGGTATTAGTACCATATTAACTCCGCCTAGGAAGGTCCCAAGCCCGGCTGAAAAAGGAGGAGGGTTGTGCGTAGGGCTAGCAACCCTATCACGTAAAGAACACAATCGCTAAACAAACATCTACTGTTGGCCTCGGAAACAGGTCGGATAAAACGATGACGAACACAGCGAGAAAAATGGACACGAGAAAAATGGATACGAGGAAAACAAAATATATAGGATGTTGGAATGTCCGCAAGATGAGAGATATAACAAGAACATTGCAAATAGCAAGTGAAGTTAAGAGATACAAAATCCAGATCCTAGGGCTAAGTGAAATAAGATGGAAGGAAAAAGGTAAATATAAATTAAACTCTGGAGAAACGATTTTGTACTCTGGCAAAGAAGGAAACGAATCAAACTATGAGAGTGGTGTAGGATTTATGCTAGATAGAGAAGCTACTGACGCGTTACTAGAATCGGAAGGAATATCAGATAGAATAATCTATGCAAGATTCAATACAAGATTTCAGAACACAACTATAATAAATGTTTATGCCCCCACGAATGAGAAAGAACTACCAATGAAAGAACTTTTCTATGAACAACTACAATCACAATATGACAAATTACTGAACAAACATAAAAGAGACATCTTCATATTTATGGGAGACTGGAATGCTAAAATTGGTGAAGCAAATAAAGATAGAGAAACAGTAATGGGCACAGATGGCATAGGTACAAGAAATGAAAATGGATAATTATTAATAGATTTATGTGCCCAGAACGGGTTTGTTATAGGCGGAAGCCTTTTCTCCCATAAGAGAATACACAAAACAACATGGACATCCCCAGACGGAAAGACACAAAATCAGATCAATCATATTTGTATAGCAAAAAGATGGAGAAGCTCATTATTAGATGTTAGATCGCAGAGGGGAGCAGATGCATCAACAGACCACACACTAGTACGAGCAAAACTGAAAATCAGACTAACTACCAAAAAGAAGCACAAGGATAACAATAGGATCAGATACAACACGCAATGGCTTGACAATGAAGAAATAAGAAAAAGATACCAGGATGAATTCGACAACAACATAGGAAGAAAAGAAGTAGTTAACGAAAATATCGAAGAATCCTGGACAAACTTAAAAACAGCTATCAAAGCTACAGCCGAATACGTCCTTTGCAAAAAACTCAGGAACAATAAACCATGGATTTCAAAGGATAATTGGGACAAGACTGTACAAAGAAGAGAAATTAAACAGAAAATATTAACAACAAAGGAAGATAGAAAAAACGAACTAAAAGAGGAATACAAGAGAAAAGACATTGAAGTCAAGAAGAGTTCAAGAAAAGACAAAAGAACATACTACGATAATTTAGCAACAGATAATGCTGCTGCTGCAGCAACTAATGATATGAGGAAACTTTATGAAAACACAAAGAAACTCGCCAGGAAATGGACACCACATAACACACATAGAGATAAAGATAATCAAATACTAACAGCAGAAAAAGATATAGCAAGACGATGGATGGAGTATTTCACTGACTTGTTTATCCACAATGTGAATTCATTAGAAAATATTGAGAAAGAAGAAAACCCGGAACCGTTAGATATTGATGTCTCCAACTTCAGCCGAGATGAAATAACAGATAGTATAAAACAACTCAAAAAGGGAAAGGCAGCAGGTCCAGATGACATTGTAGGTGAGCTGTTTAAAGTAAACACTGAAAAAATGATACATTTACTGTATAAACTATTTGAAAATATATGGAGTCAAGAGAAAATTCCCAAAGAATGGACAGAAAGCATTATAATCACTATCCCGAAAAAGGTGACACCTCAAAGTGCGAGAACTGGAGACCTATAACCCTCTTATGTGTTGCGAGCAAAATAATGACCCGTATCATGCTTAATAGAATGAAAAATAAAATAGACCAAATCAAGCTGGCTTCCGAGCAAATAAGTCATGTATAGACCAGATTTGCACGCTCAGAATGATCATCGAGCAGTCAGTGGAATGGCAAAGTAAACTATATCTAAACTTCATTGACTTTAGAAAGGCGTTCGATATCCTACATAGAGAAAAATTGTGGGAAATAGTAGAGAGTTATGGGATACCTGACAAATTCTTAAGAATCATGAAGTTGTTTTATGAAAACACCACAGCAAAAGTATTATACGACGGGAATTTAACAGAACCAATCGACATTAACAGCGGTGTAAAGCAGGGTTGTATACTGTCTCCTACTCTGTTTATTATTGTCATGGATTGGCTTATGAGAAAAAGCAGCAACGGTAAAACTGAGATACACTGGAATACCTTTGAACAATTAGAAGATTTTGAATACGCAGATGATGTATGCCTACTTTCAGCAAAGAGACAGCATACAGAAAAAAAGTGAGAAATTAGCCAAAGAAGGTAAAAAAGTGGGTATGGAAATAAACATGAATAAAACTGAATTAATGAAGATTAACACACCGAGAGAAATGGGAATACGCATAGAAAACCAAGAGCTGAAATCAGTGGAAAGAGTTAATTACCTAGGAAGTATACTGAACACGACAGGAGGAGCAGAGGAGGATATCCAGACACGAATTGGCAAAGCACAGACAGCATATTATATGTTAAATAATATATGGAAATTTAATGAAATAAACACCAAACTGGACACCAAAGTAAAAATTTTCAATAGCAATGTAAAGGCAGTACTATTATACGGATCACAAACTTGGAGAATAACAAAACACAGCACTGGAAAGATTCAATCCTTCATCAATAAATGCTTACGAAAAATTCTAAGAATATTTTGGCCCAACAGAATTTCAAACTCAGACTTATGGAAAAAACGAAGCAAGAACCAATACATAAAGAAATAAGAAAGAGAAGATGGAAAGGGGTGGGCCATACTCTGCGGAAACCAGACACAGACATAACAAAACAAGCATTGGAATTCCAACCTCCAGGAAAACGGAAACAGCGGATAAATACATGGAAGAAAACAATTATTAAAGAAGCAGAAAACGTCGGCCTAACCTGGAAAGAAGTTAAGAGAAAAAGCACAAGATCGGCAAAAATGGAGAATGACAGTAGATGCCCTATGTTCCAGTGGAAACGAAGAGGATAAGTAAGTAAGTAAATTAGTACCCTATTAGTAGGTATAATAATAATTTTACCTTGGAATTATAGAATACGGAAAAAATTTTATTAACATAGAAAAACATCCTACCCTCAATGGTCGGCCCTCAATTCGTCCCCGAGCAGGTACTAAAAGATAATCCTACGCTTAATTCCTACCAAGTCGTTATCTAGTAGTCGAAGTGAGAACATCGTTCGCTGTGAATCGAAAGCCAGTTCCTGGCCCGATAACGACAAATCAGTAAGTTTAAAACATATTAGCAAGATATAGTAATTAAATTTTAATCACCATGCTAAAAATAATTAGATGTTCTTTATATCCATATAAATAACAAACAGAAAATGGCAAGTGGATTTAATTCCTCTAATATGCACATGCAGCAAAGCAGTCAAATAAATTGGGTCGATCCAAACACCCAATACGTACAAACAGGACAAATTAATTCATTTATGACACCGCAAACAATACAACAAATACCACCACCAGTTATACAATACCCACAAGTATACACTGCTCAACAAGTACAACCAGAGGGAAATCAACAATTTTATCCACCAAAGTACCAAACATTACCTAGCACTTCCAGACAAGATGAAGAATGGAAAATTGCAGAAAATAGAAAACGTAACAGAAATAGTCCCGAAAATTACCAAAACAAATTAAAACAGATGAAAATAGACAACTACTGGCTCAATCCTCCTACGTCAACGTCAAACCGGTTTAATCTTTTAAATGAAGAATCCGATGGCGACGAAGAGACACAAGAAAATGGTACAATACCAAAACCTCCTCCAATATTTATTGCAGGTGTCAAAGATATAAAACCACTAAACCTCCTACTAAATAGCATAGCAAAAGAAAACCACACTATCAAGGTTCTAAACGATGACCAAGTAAAAGTTCAAGCCAAAACGATTGAAATATATAATATCATTATAAAAGCATTAGATGATAAGAAAACTGAATACCACACATACCAAAAAAAAGGAGATAGATCATTCAGAGTCGTTCTAAGACATCTACATCCAACAACCAACCTAGAAGAGGTAAAGGCGGAACTGGAGATCCAAGGGCATATGTGGGCAAAGTGAACCAGATCACTAACATACGACATAGAATAACAAAAAACCCACTTCCATTATTTTTTGTAAATCTTAAATCAAGCTCTAACAACAAAGATATATATATATATATATATAATATAGACTCACTACAAAATGCAAGAGTAAAATTTGAACCACCAAGGCCTGTAAGGGATCTAGCACAATGCCAAAGATGTCAGAGATATGGACATACGAAGAACTTCTGTGTCAGGCAACCCAGATGTGTAAAATGTGCGTTAAACCACCCGACAAAAGAATGCACACAGAAACATCGAACAGAAAATGTCATATGTGTCTTATGTAATGGTAATCACCCTGCCAACTACAGAGGGTGCACTGTATACAAGCAATTGCAGAAAGAAAGATACCCACCGCTGAGGAAGAAGGAGTCCGAAGAAAGTGCAAGGAGAGTATACCAAAATTACATAGTACCAGGTGTTACATACAGCCAAGTCGCAAATAATAATCAACAACTGAATCAAATTACTACACAACCATCTGATATACAAGAGTTAAAACAAATGATGAAGGGTCTCATGGAGCAGATGAGCACCATGCTCAACCTTCTTACCACCGTCGTAGCAAAGATGAAGTGATGGCAGACAAACTAAAATTTGTGATCTGGAATGCGAATGGATTAGCCCAACACAAACATGAACTTAGTTTATACTTGACAAATCATAAAATTGATCTAATATTAATATCAGAAACGCACTTCACAAAAAAGAATGTCTTAAAAATTCCATATTATACAGTTCACCATACCATGCATCCTGATGGAACCGCCCACGGTGGCACGGCAATCATTATTAAAAACACAATCAAACATCACCTCGCAACTTGTCTTGCAAAAGAATACATACAAGCCACAAACATAGTTGTAGAAGACTGGACAGGCCCCATTACTTTCTCTGCGGTTTATTGCCCTCCAAAGCACAAAATAACAAAAGAAGACTTTAAAGTGTTCTTCGACGAACTAGGCAACCGATTTATTTGTAGCGGTTACTATAATGCCAAGCATCAGAGTTGGGGTTCTAGACTAGATACGACCCGAGGAAGAGAGCTATACAACGCAATAAACAACGATAATCTAGAAGTAGTAACAACACGAGAACCAACGTACTGGCCAACCGACTTAAATAAAACACCCGATCTTCTGGACTTCAGCATAACTAAACAAATTAACAGGAACTATATGCATGCGGAGTCATGTTATGAACTTTCTTCCGATCATTCGCCAGTTGTTATAACACTAAATAAAAAAATTCTCCACAGGGAAAAACCATGTGTATTGCATAATCGAAAAACAAACTGGAACATCTTTAAACAACTGGTCGAGGAGCGACTTCAACTAAATATTTCCCTAAAGACCAATGAGGAGATCGAATATGCAGTAGAACACCTAAATTTAGTTATACAACAAGCTGCCTGGGACTCAACAACACCCAGCAACAATGAAATGAAGAATGAATACACTTCATTATCAATAAGAGAGAAAATAGCCCAGAAAAGAAAACTCAGAAAACAGTGGCAAGCAACTAGAGCGCCACAAACAAAAACGCAGTTGAACAATGCTGTTAAGGAGCTAAAAGAAATGATAGCAACAGAAAAGAATCTTCAATTCAGTGAACACATAAAACAACTAGATACAACTGAACAAACAAACTACTCCCTATGGAAGGCTACTAGAAAATTAAAAAGACCCCAATACAATATACCACCATTAAAAAAAGAGCTGGGCGGATGGTTAAAAACACCAAAGGAAAAAGCAGAGACATTTGCAAACCACCTAAGAACTGTGTTCATTCCCAATGAAACAACTGACCCCAACCAAGAGGAAACAATAAACCAAGCACTTGAAGAATCATACCAGCTAGAATTACCAGAAAAAAGATTCAAAAAAAGTGAAATAAAGGCCACAATAAGATTCAATACCAACCCTAAAAAAGCTCCAGGGTACGACCTAATCACAGGACAAATATTACAAGAACTGCCGGAAATAGGATATACATATTTAACACAATTATTCAATTCAATCATGAAAATCAGCTATTTCCCGCCACAATGGAAAGTTGCCGAAATAACACCCATTTTAAAACGAGGCAAACCACCTGAAAGGGTAGAATCATACCGGCCCATCAGTCTACTACCCGTGCTATCCAAAGTGTTCGAAAAACTTTTATTAACAAGACTAACACCCCTCCTAGAAGACGAGGGAATAATTCCAACTCACCAATTTGGATTCAGGCAGAAACATTCTACCATTCAACAAGTACATCGACTAGTAAACAGAATCCATAAAGACCTCGAAGCATCCAGATATTGCTCCGCCCTATTCATAGACATAGGACAAGCGTTTGACAAGGTATGGCACCAGGGGTTGCTCTATAAGCTGAGGAGTTGTTTGCCTCTAAATTATTACACACTACTAAAGTCATACCTTACAAATAGACGCTTTAGCCCGACCGCACATCAAAGAAACATGAAACGTAAATTACGTTTCATGGAAATAAACCACTGCTAAACAAATATATATCCGGCCATTTATGAGACTCTCCGAAAATAAAAATGTGTCATGAGCATGAATCACACTCGTTTCATTAGTAGGCGGACTTTGAGATTTTTTTAGCAGTGTTTTCTTTTCATGAAACATGTTTTTCGTTTCATGTTTCATGTTTTTCGTTTCATGTTTCTTTGGTGTGCGGCTTGGCTTAGAGTCAAATACGACAATGAAATATCAGAACTTCAACCCATAACAGCGGGTGTCCCCCAGGGAAGTGTTCTGGGTCCTGTCCTGTACCTACTCTATACTGCCGACCTTCCAACACCACCTGCCACAACAACAGCTACATTTGCAGATGATACTGCGATCTTATGCTCCAACAAGAATCCAAACATCGAATCAGAACTATTACAAAATAACATAACTGAAGTCGAAAAATGGTTACAAAAATGGAGAATTAAACCAAATGAGCAAAAGTCAATACATGTAACATTTACAACCCGTAGAGGAACCTGTCCACCTGTATGTATTAACCGCAAACAAATACCACAGAAAGACGATGTAAAGTACCTTGGGATTCGCCTGGATAGAAAACTGACCTGGAAAAAACACATATTTTCCAAACGAAAACAATTGGGCCATAAAGTGAGAGACATATACTGGCTAATAGGAAAACAATCCCAGTTATCAACACAAAATAAATTACTCCTATACAAAGCGGTGTTGAAGCCAATTTGGACCTATGGGGTAGAACTGTGGGGAACAGCCGCAAATTCTAATATTGAAATAATACAAAGGTTCCAATCCAAAATACTAAGGATGATTTTAAATATACCTTGGTACATCACCAACAACGCCGTACATCGAGATGCAGAGGTAACTTATGTAAAGGAAGAAATTACATATCGAATAAAAAAATACAAGGACCGATTGCGGGAACACCCAAACCACCTAGCAAGGAACTTGATGCAGATGTGTGCAGTGCGCAGGTTAAAACGTAAAGTGACCAGTGATTTAGTGTGAGCTAAAAAAAAGTGTAGTACTTATTTATGTTTTCCCAGAACCAATAATAGTTTAGTAGACTAACATTAAGAGCGGCATATTAATGGGTATGTTCGCCACATGTCAATAGTTTAGCCGACATAAATATTATTTAATGCTTATTACTTTGTAAAAAACGGCAGATTGTAATAAATTGGGATGTCAATAAAAAAAAAAAAAAATCCTACCGATGGTAATTACGGTACTAAAATGACACCACTCAACTGGTCCCCAAGCAGGGGATTATAATTTCTGGGAAAACCAACTTGAGTTTACGAAAGTTTCTCTAAAAGTTTTAGTGAACGTGGAAAACTTGTATTAATAGTACAATCTCAGAAATTTACAAGACATAAGGAGTTAAAAAGTGGTACAGTGTGTTGGAAATGTGCGATTCGATCCTGTAAAGCTAAAATTTATACTGTGGGTGCCGAAAAATTGATTATGCGCAGTGAACTAGAACATACCCACGAAAAAATTTGAAAAAACCAAATAAGCAGATAGTGAATGCTGGTGTTAAACGTTAAGCAACCGATGACAGTTGTGAGAAGCCTTGCAAGGTAATACATTCTGTTTTAACATAAAATATTGCTCAGTTAAGTACTTTAACAGTTAAAGACATTCACTATGATATTCGTAACACTATTTATAAGAACAGAAGAAAAACTCTACCGGTTTTACCAAAAAGTAGAACATACTATTGCGTCTGTAAAATCAATGACTATAAAGACAATAAAAGATGAAAACTTTGTTTTCATCACCGACGATATTGAAGAAATTATCGTATTTTCGTGTCTAACAAATGTTACCATTCTTTGCAAAAGTAGCAAATCATATACCGCTGGTACATTCAGCTACTGCCCAGATCGTTTCTTGCAGTTGTTTACACTACATATATTGGAAAATGGATATTATATTCCACTTGTTTTTTGTTTACTACCAAACAAGAAGGAAGATTCTTACAAAAATATTTTTAAAGTTTTGCAAATTAAATGTTTAAAAATCAAAAGCTGCTCAGGGTTTTTTTGGAATAAGTCATTTTGTCGAGTTAGTTCAGGAATGTGCTACCAAACGGCTCAGAACTCGCTGGCGCTTCTTACAATGACATTTTATGTGTTTATTCTGTGCCTTTTTGTACGTAATACAGGTATTTACGCGAGAATTAACTAACTACTAAATAAAAACTTCTTGGAGTTTCAGTTGAAATTAGTTGAATTAGTTGAAAAGCTTATCAGCCTGTTTCCAGATCACACTTCACCAAAATTTTTGAAAGCACAGGTATGAAATTCAATAAGTCATCCCTAGACACATGTAATACATACGATGCTTTAAACATGAAAATACAATTAGCAGATACCGGTGACAAGGAGATGTTGCAGCAGCAACTTTTATACCGGGAGATATTATACAGAAGTTCAGCCACGATTTTCTGAGTCCTGCCTTTTGCAATACTGGAAGGGCAGACGAGGTACTTACAATTTGTGGAAACATCCACAAATTTCATGTGACATTTTCCTGAAAAAATTAGATTTTCCCAAAAAATAAAAATAAGGTTTTGCGCTGAATTTCTGAGTCCTGCCATACCCGTAGAATGACAGGATACTGTTCTCGAGGAGGTTCCGTTGGTCCTGAAGAGGTTGTGCTGGACTCCTGGGACTCTTTTCGCTCCTGTAAAGACGAACGAGATGTATTACGAGTGTCTACCATTGTGTAAGGGAAGGTATTTCGTGTGTAAAGATATATTCAGCAAGAATTATGTCTTACACGAGAAGTTAGAGGACAGTGCGTGATTGTCTTAGCTTGCTAAGGAAAAATACCACTGATTCCAGTAAATGTGGGTCTACAGTGTGTAATCTACGTACGTAGAAGTATCACTCTGACCTCAGAGAAAGCAGAAATAATATAATATATATTTGCACTATAAAATGGCATAAAAGGGACACTACAAGTGCGTAACCTTCGAGGAGGAGTTCCACAGTGTTAGTGTCTCTCAAAAAGAAAATATATGACACAGAAAAATGGCTAAGTATTTCCTTGACTTACGGAAGGAACCTTAGTAAGATAGAAAAATAAAAAGTCATAAAAATGTCTAAGTGTTTACAGAAGTAAACGACTTAGAGAAAATGCGACAATAAAATGGCAAATAAAATCCTAAGTTTTCCTTGACTTACGGAAGGAATCGACTTAGAGCAAAAATAAACATATATCAAATATAATGATAAAATAAATGGGAAAATATCTCAGATGCGTGACCTACGAAAGGAATTCCACTAGAGGATATTTTCAAACAGTAAATCAGAAAAATGCAACAATAAAATGGCATAAAAATGTGTGCCTTCTCAGCGCTTGGTCTGCAAGCAGAGATACCTCTGGAATAACACAAACAAAATATATAAAGCAAAAAATATCAATGGTTTCAGTTTTCTCACATTAAAAATGGTAAAGAAATAAAAGGCAGATTCTAGGTGTAATACTACACAGAACCCAAGAGTCTTTGATACTACGAGAGTAATCTCTGACTGACTAAAAACAGAAAATCCACCTCCTTTTATATCCAATATTTCCTTTGTTCTAAGGATTATGACGTAGGAGATGGATTTTCCCCAGCGGTTGAACCAATCGCATTCGGTAAAAATTGTCAGAGATGCTCTCTTCGCGCTGATTGGTCCGTGACTGCGTCGTTTGAGAACATCCCCCCCCCCCTTCGAAGACTCTTGGTTCGTGAAGTTCTGTATTTATTCATTGAAGAAGAAAATTTACATGTCAAAAAATTTGATTCATTTTTGCCTTCTTTCTTCTACGTCTAACCGTGGTCCAAGGTGGCGTCTCTTGGCCCTTGGTTTGTGTGCTGTTGTGGGGGTGCACAGGGCTACTCAATTCACCCTGGTGCGACCCCCTGAAGTCTTGCTGGTTCAAATCCTGTGGCGTTGTGGGCGACACAGAGCTACTCAGTCCACCCTGGTGCTCACAAGGCTTCGTAGTAAGGATTGTATTGAGTTGTGGAGGTCCATCTCTGGGTGGGGGAACTGGTCGAATATCGTCCACATGGATGGTCCTATTGATGTCCTGGTCCCGGTGTACTTCAAACGTGTGGTCCCCTAGTGACCTCAGGATCGTGTGTGGACCAGTCCATGTGTGTCCGAAGTTTCCTCTGTTGTGGTTCTTCACCATTACTTGTTCCCCTTGGATGAACCTCCTGGCTGGTGGGGCGTTTGGATTATCTGGGAACAGATTTCGGGCGTACACCGTAGCATTTCTGACGGCTCTGTCGACTCTCTCTTGCCGTCTGGCTGCGGTGTTGGCTTCTCTCTGTTCCTGCTCTATTTCCTCGGCTGGTCTTGGCATGTATCCCAGCAGCAGCTCAGCAGGTGACTCTTGGGTAGCCTCATTCCTCCTGGGCCTCATGCTGAGGATTATGTCAGCCTCGTAGGTGTCCCATCGCGGATCGTCGTTGGACTTGCACCTGGCCCTCAGTCCTTTCTTCAGTTCCTGAGCTCGACGTTCCACTGGATTCGCTCTCTGGTGGTATATAGGGCTGTATTCTCCAGTGATGTTGTTTCGTCTCAGGAACCTTTCCCAGGCGTCTGTCCGGTATTGAGGTGCGTTGTCCGTGATGAGAGTGCTTGGCTTCCCCCAGCGGTTGCATACGTCCTCTTGGAGGAATGAGGTGATCTGTCGGCTTTTGACGGTCTGGGTGCATCGGAATTCTACCCAGCTAATCAGGATGTAGCGATTGCGGATCTCCCGGGCAGCTGGGTATGGTCCTAGTACATCGAATGACACCCTTTCCCAAGGGTTCTTCGGCTCTCTTGGGATGATCGGTGCTGCTGGCTGCCTGGCTGCTGCTTTGGTTCTGGCACATGTGAGGCAGGACTTTACGTAGTTCCGGACATCTTTTGACAATGTGGGCCAGTAGTAAAAATTCTTTATGGCCCTGATGGTTTCGTCCTGCCCTGGATGGTTGGCTTCCTCGGAGTCGTGGTATACATGCAGGACGTCCGTCCGGAAGGATTGTGGAACGACTATTGTTTGTTTGTCCGGGCTGGCATTGTAGTAGGCTACATTGTCTGCTACGGAGAATTCTCGGAGAAGGTCCTCCTCGACCTGGCTCCTTGGACCTCTGTCTGTGATCTCCTGGTATCGTCGGCGAAAGCGTTTCATTCCGTGATGTACCAGGTGGCTGCGGCGGATTTTGTCCTGGAGTGGCAGGTCGGTTAGGTCGTCGAGGATGGGGTTATTTTGTCCTTCTTCCACGTCCTCCAGCATGCACAAGAGTGGAAAGTCATCGTCCTCTTTGGTTTCCGTGGTTGGCCAGCTTAGACGGTTCACTTCGTCATCTTGGTCGGTGTCTTCTTCCCTAGTGTCTGATGGGTTCCTCGAGAGATGGTCCGGGAGTTCATTCTATTTACCAGGAATGTGTTGAATGGTAAAGTTAAACTCTTGGAGCAGTAAGGCCCATCTGGACAGCTTGGCTTTGTCTTTGAAGCGATGTAACCATAAGAAAGTTTGGCTGTCCGTGTATAAGGTGAACTGTTGGTCCTGCAGGAAGTGCTTATATCTTGCGAGGGCCCAGACTAGGGCGAGACACTCTTTTTCGTTTATGTGATAGCGTCTCTGAGATGGCTTCAACTTGGTGGAGGCGTAGGCGATGACTTGTTTGTCCTCTTGTGTCCCCTGGAAAAGCACGGGTCCCATACCGATGTCGGAGGCGTCGGTTTGTAGGCTGAAAGGCTTGGATGGATCTGGTCTGTGCAGCTGTAGTTGTCCCTCGATTGCTTGTTTGATGTGGCTGAATGCCTCTTCTGTAGCTTGGTTCCATTTCAGTCGTTTGTTATTTCCGGCTGTCAGGTTGGTAAGGGGAGTCACAATCTCTGCAAATCGAGGGATGAAGTCTCTCAGCCAGTTCGCTGTCCCGATGAAGCTCCTTAATTGCCTCATCGTCGTGGGTGTGTCAAAGCCTCTGATCTTCTCGACGTGCTTTCCCAAGGGTTGCGTGTTGCTGGAGGTGATTTTGTGGCCCAGGTATTCCAGTTCATTGGTGGCGAATCTGCATTTCTTCAGTGATGCCCACAGTCCGTGTGTTCGGAGTCTCTCTAGTACCAGATGTAAGTGCCTTTGATGTTCTTTCCAGTTTTCGGAGTATATAATAATGTCGTCCATATATACTTTGATGAAGTTGTCTATATATCCGGCGAATACTGCTGTTACTAGTTTCTGGAAGACAGCTGGTCCATTTTTGAGTCCGAAGGGCATCACTGAGAATTCGTATGCTGATCCGTCCGGGAGGCTGAAGGCGGTTTTGGAGCTGGAGTCCTTGTGCAGTGGAACTTGCCAAAATCCACTTTTTAGATCGAGTGTGGTGAAGATTTGTGCCGTTCCGATTTCTTTTATACTATCATGTATAGGTGGCATGCTGGAGGCTTCGTTCACTGTAGTCCACGCAGAAACGAGGGGTACCATCTTTCTTGTTTACAATGACCACCGGGCTATTGTAAGGAGACTTGCTGGGTCGGATGACTCCTGCTGCTAACATCTCTTGTACCTCTCGGAACATTGTCCTCTTCTTCTCCGTGGAATACTTGTATGGCTTCACGTTGATTGGTCTCCCGTCTGTCACCTCTATCCTCATCTCGGTTGCTTTGGTCGTTGGTTGGCGTAGACGGTCGTCGAATACGTCGCTGTACTCTTTTATCAATCCCTGTATGGTGTCGAAAGCGAAGTCGGGCGCTTGATGGGTTTCCAGTGATTGGGTAGTGGGATGCGGTTTGGCTTGGTTCTTCCAGTAGATGGTTGTTCTGCTGGTGGTACCAACGTGCAGACATGTTCTCGGAATATCAACGTTGGCGTCTTCCTGTTCTAGCCATGGCATCCCTAGTACAACGTCGTGATTGAGGTTCTCCAGAACTATGCATTGGAATATTGTGGAGAAGTTGTCAAGCTGTAGTTCGACGGTTGTAGTCCCTAGGCTTCGGGACGTACTATCCGTGCACGCCAACTGAATCATCCCTGGTCGAATCTGCAGGTCCCTTTTCTGGATCAGGTTCTGGTGGATAAAATTTCCAGATGCTCCGGTGTCGACTAGAATCTTCACTCGGCTTTGGTTGATCCGTCCGTCTAGGTAGGGGAGTCCTGCTGTCTTCGACCTTGGGTGGATTGGATTCAGTTGGGGCACCAGGTCTTCCACAGGGTTTAGTTGGTGCCCCTGTTGGCGTTTTCCGGCTGCTGTTGTTGTTGACGCTCCTGCTGTTGACGTTCTTGTCTATGGGGGTTCCCGTTCCGCCATTCATTGATTGTCTCGGAGCGTCCACAGTGTGGTATTTGACCTCAAAACCTGGCCTAAATGGTGTTTGTTAAAAATGCGTTCTCCCCACCAATATTCATCATATTAAGACAGGAAACTAGTGCGCATGAGCAGATGAAAGCCGCACGTCGCTACGAGTAGTCGTTTTCCAGCACTGTCGGTCTAAAGTTACTTTTCGCCTCAGAGTGTAGTGTGATTGATAAGTGTTTTTAAAAGTTACTGATTTTCAAAGCTTTATTTTTACGTCTCTAAGCAATTTGTTTACTTTTTTTGTGATGGATCCTGCAGAACCAGGTATGTTCTTTATATCCTACTATATATTAGATAAATTTTTAGCCTAATTTAGTCCGCTTTGACAATATTACAGAATCCTCTCATATATGTGAAAAAAAGACAACTTTGAAACATATCAAAAGGGTTTTGTAATATTTCTGGGCATTTCTGGGCTGCGAAACTTATCCCAGGGCATAATGTGGTTTGCCCACTAGACAGCCATGAAAAAAATGGCCGCCCGAAACCGCCCCATTTTTTATAATTCTATTTTTTATGTTAGCATTCCGAATGTAAATTTTCGCTTTTTTTAATCTTTATGTTTTTTTGTTATTACAGGCCCTTCTAAGTTGAGGTGTTTCAGTCGAAATGAGTTGTATGCTATCATACAAAGATCAAACGAAGCAACTTTTGATGGAAAGCTTCAATTTATGGAGTCTGAAATTCTGAAACATTATGCTGACAATGACATCATATTAAAGGATGTAAAACATAAACTGTCAATTGTAAAAAAAGACTTCAAGCAAAAATGGACTGCTGCTAATAAAACAAAAGCAAGATTCGAGGAAAAGAACACTAATTGGCTCAATAGCACAATTTCCTTGCCAGCCAGAGGTATGTAAAATACACATAATAATGGATTTCATAGAAAGCAAGATGCTTCCCGGTAATGATTAACTCAGCGGGGTGTATTTGAACCGAATTTTCATCATCATTGATTACTATTATAGTAATTATCGTTTTTGTTTAATTACCTTTAATTATTTATTACAGGAAACAGCCCTGGTCGCCCCATCAAGTCTTTTTCGGACTCAAGTGAAAGAACCAAGAGGCGGAAAACAGAGGATCTTCGATCAGCAGATGTTAACGAACACAGATGAAACTTCGTGATTCGGGCAAAACTGATGCTTCAAAGGTCGTGAAAGACCTCACAAGAAGTCCTCGAAGAGCAACAAAATATGTAACAGCTATGAAAAAGAGCCAAAAAGAACAAGATCAACCACGTCAGCTGTCACCTTTAGAGGCACTTTCTATGTTCATAGAAGCAGGTCTCACTAAAGCCCAATATGAAATAATAAGAGACACAAACAAAAGTTTCTTTCCGTGCTATTCTCTGATACAGAAAGCTAAGAAAGAGTGTTATCCTGAAATTCACAGAGTGACTAAGACTTGTGCAGAAATACAAGTTCAGAAATTAGTGGACCACACAGCCAAACGACTTCTTATGGACCTTGAAGAGGTTGTAAAATGTTTAAAAGATGGGAACAAAACTTTGACATTGATAAATAAATGGGGCTGTGACGGGTCACAACAAATGCAATACAAAATGAAGTTTGAAAATGAAGCAGATAATGATGCGAATATTTTCCAAAGTTCGATGGTACCATTGCAATTGTGAGACCACGAACCAAGAATACTGTGGCAAAATCCTACGCCTTCATCACCCCGTTACTGTCGACCAATAAGACTTCGATTCGTCAAGGAAACAACTGACAAAACAAATGAAGAAATTGACTATATAAAATCCAGATTCCTAGACGTAGCAGACAGGATTCAACTGTTCGGCGATAATTCGGCAGCGTTGGTCCTCTGGAATGTCGGGTAGCAGTCGTTTGAATAGGGCGGCTTTTCTTGATATGAAATGTTCAGCTGGTTCGTCATCCTGTCGTTGGCCGTAGAGTTGGCCATCCTGTGAGGGTAGATAGGAGGGCTGGATCGTCGTACTTTTCCAAAAAGCGAGTCCTGAATGTCTGGTAGTCTATCTCGACTGAAAGTTGACTCTCTGCCCATCTTAGGGCGTTTCCGTAAAGTGAATTCGTCAATAGGAAGTCTATCCAGTCTTCCTCGTTGACTTCATATTTTGTGAGGAACTCTTCTGCCTTGTGTAGGAATTTTGTCGGTATTTCTGTATCTCTCCCTTCAAATTTTGGTGGTTTAGAGTTCCAGATTCTGGGCTTGGGTGGTGGATCGTTTGTTGTTTTCAGTACTGAGAGTGCTGTCATTGCTTGGAGGAACCGGTTCATGAATTGTTCCTCGGAAGTGGGCGGCGTGACGGGTGTTTTGAATACCGGCTTCGGCTGCTCAGTCGGTGTTTGGGTCGTGGGGTCGTTGACGAGTTGGGTGCCATGTTCCCGAGGAGGTTCCGTTGGTCCTGAAGAGGTTGTGCTGGACTCCTGGGACTCTTTTCACTCCTGTGAAGACGAACGAGATGTATTACGAGTGTCTACCATTGCGTAAGGGAAGGTATTTCGTGTGTAAAGATATATTCAGCAAGAATTATGTCTTACACGAGAAGTTAGAGGACAGTGCGTGATTTTCTTAGCTTGCTAAGGAAAAATACCACTGATTCCAGTAAATGTGGGTCTACAGTGTGTAATCTACGTAAGTAGAAGTATCACTCTGACCTCAGAGAAAGCAGAAATAATATAATATATATTTGCACTATAAAATGGCATAAAAGGGACACTACAAGTGCGTAACCTTCGAGGAGGAGTTCCACAGTGTTAGTGTCTCTCAAAAAGAAAATATATGACACAGAAAAATGGCTAAGTATTTCCTTAACTTACGGAAGGAACCTTAGTAAGATAGAAAAATAAAAAGTCATAAAAATGTCTAAGTGTTTACAGAAGTAAACGACTTAGAGAAAATGCGACAATAAAATAGCAAATAAAATCCTAAGTTTTCCTTGACTTACGGAAGGAATCGACTTAGAGCAAAAATAAACATATATCAAATATAATGATAAAATAAATGGGAAAATATCTCAGGTGCGTGACCCACGAAAGGAATTCCACTAGAGGATATTTTCAAACAGTAAATCAGAAAAATGCAACAATAAAATGGCATAAAAATTCTAAGTTTTCCTTGACTTACGGAAGGAATGGACTTAGAGCAAAAATAAACATATATCAAATATTATGATAGAATAAATGGGAAAATATCTCAGATGCGTGACCTACGAAAGGAATTCCACTAGAGGATATTTTCAAACAGTAAATCAGAAAAATGCAACAATAAAATGGCATAAAAATGTGTGCCTTCTCAGCGCTTGGTCTGCAAGCAGAGATACCGCTGGAATAACACAAACAAAATATATAAAGCAAAAAATATCAAAGGTTTCAGTTTTCTCACATTAAAAATGGTAAAGAAATAAAAGGCAGATTCTAGGTGTAATACTACACAGAACCCAAGAGTATTTGATACTACGAGAGCAAGCAAGCAAGCATTATTATTCAACCCGACCCGTGAGACTTGTTCACCCTTTAAAGAAATTACGTTCGGGTGTAACAATTCATTGGAGCGAGTTGTTTTAACCCGTGCCTATGACAGGAGTCACTCCACCCCGCTCCAATGCTCCAGGCCTTCGCTTCCCCCCCCCCCATAGCACGCTGATGCGCGATGGGGGCACAACTATCAGCCAAATGCTCTTCACATGGGAATCCTGGGTAATAAGATTCCAATGTGGTGTCCTAATCGGTTTGAAAACTAGGCCAGCGTGATGCGCTTTTAGCCTTTGACTACTGGTGATTTGTCCGCGGTACTGTTTTTGCTTGCTTGGGTCCCAGGCTTAAGGCCTGGTCCCATTTGTTGTTATTTTATACTAAAATATGTCTTAATTTGTGCGTCTTACCTTTGATTTGTCTCGTTTTGTTTTGTGTTGAGCTACGAACCATCTGTTTTGTCGTTTTTCTGTACCTTTATTCAGCTATCTGTTGTTTAGGTCTTTTGTGTTTCCATCGGTGGAAAGCGTCGTACCTTAGCATCTCTCGCAGTATTGGACTTGGATGGTTTTCTATTTCAGGGAATTTTGTCCTCGCTCTTTCTTTTATGGTGTCAATTACTCTGATTTGATTGAGTTCTCTAAATAGGAATCTGTCTGCTACGTATCTAGGTACGTCGACTGCTTCCCTTAGGCTTCTGTTATGTGCCGCTTGAATTTTCTTTTTGGTTGTCGTGCATACTTGCCCCCATGCGAGAGATGCGTAAGTTATTATCGGTATTATTAAGCTATTAATGAGTCGTATCTTCGTTTTTGTTTTTAATTTGCTTTTTCTACCTATGAGTCCTCTTACCGATGCTCTTGCAGCGTTGACTTTATTTATTGTTTTTTCTGCGTGTTTGTTAAATGTAAGGCCTTTATCTAAGGTGACTCCTAGGTATTTGGCTTCGTCTTTCCACTCGATTGGATTTTTTAATAACCTTAGCTATTCACCTGGCTGTTCTCTTCTTTTTTTGAACATTACCGCTTCTGTTTTTTCCGCGTTTATGGCGATTTTCCATTTAGTGCACCATTCTTCTACATCTTCTAGTGCGGATTGTAGATTCTCTACTGTTGTGTCTATGTTCCTGTGTTTGGCCGCTATCGCTGTATCGTCCGCATAAAGGCCTAGCATGGTACCGTGTGATCTTGGTATATCTGCGGTGAATATTGAATACAGCAAGGGTGACAGTACTGCTCCCTGTGGCACCCCCGCTTCTGGAGTTCCAAGTTCCGACAGGACTTGTCCTATCCGAACTCTGAATCTCCTGCCGCTCAGGTACGAAGAGATCAGCCTCGTCATTGCCTCACCGTATCCATATTCTCGCATTTTGTATATTAGGCCCTTATGCCAGACTCTATCGAAGGCTTTGCTAACATCCAGGAATGCTGTCCCTATGTATTGCTTATCGTTTAGTCCAGCTGCTATGTACTCTATTATTCTGAGTACTTGTAGCTCGCTGGAGTGTTCTGCTCTGAATCCGAACTGGGCTTCTGGGATGATTTCTAGCCTGTTCGTTTCGGCTTGTAAGCGGCTTAGGATTATTCTTTCCGTTATCTTACTGATTGCTGGAAGCAAGCTTATCGGCCTGTAGTTTTGCGGAAATGTGCTATCTTTGCCAGGTTTTGGTATCATTATGACATGGGCTTCTTTCCATCGATTCGGGAATTTTTTGAATCTTAATATGCCATTTATTATATTCGTTAGGTATACTATAGCTCTCGCAGGTAGATATTTTAGAGGTCTGTTCGTTATATTGTCTGGGCCTGGTGCTTTTTTTGGTGAACACTTTTTGATATGTATATTTATCTCCGCTGGTGATGTTGGTGGGATATCTTCTTCTGGTTCGTCTGGCCTGTTTCTTTGGTTTTCTACTTCTTCTATGAAGTCCACGTCCTCTTCTTGACGGTAATTTAGCCTACATTCTCTTTCAAGGGTGGACTTCATTACTTCTGCTTTTTCGTCTATAGTATACACTATACCGTTTTCTCCGTGTAGTGGTGGGATGGGTTTTCTGTCGTTGCGTAGTATTCTTTGTAATTTCCAAATGTTTTTCATATTTGGTGCTCCTTCATCCATCTCTTGTATGTAATTATTCCACGTTTCGCTTCGATGTTCGTTTAGTGCGGTTTTGACTTCTCTTATTAGTCTGTTTGCTCTATTTTTATCTGCTTGTTGTCTTGTTCTTCTGGCTCTGTTCTTTTTTCGAATCATGTCTTTTATTTCTTGTGTAATATTTTTGAACCTTCCTGTTTGTATTTCGATTTCTTCTTCTGTTGTGCTGTTTCTTAGTGCCTCTTGAATTATTCTTTCCAACTCTAGGACTTTTTCTTCGATGTCTCTCGGACTATTTATTATTGGAACGGTGTTTATCCCTTGGCTAACTAGTCGTTTGAAGTTTGTCCATTTTGTCCTCTTTTTTGTTCTTTTTGTGACGGTTTCTTCTTCCCACGTTCCTAGTTCTAATAGTATTGGGTTGTGGCCTACTGTACCTTCGTTTATTGTTTGTAGTTCTGTTTGCATGTCTATGTTTCTTGCCACTACTATATCTATGTGTGTTGGAAGTCCGTTTGTTGGATAATTGGTCGGTTCAATTGTTCCCATTGCCTCTATGTCATCTCTGTTTTCCATATATTGATTAAGTATTCGTCCGTTTCTGTTCGTAGCTCTGTCGATCCAGTTAGGGGATCTTGCGGTTAGGTCTCCTATTATTATTGCAGGTTCGTCAATGTCGAGGAACGCATTCAGGTCATCGTTTGACAGTGGGTCTAGTGGTCTTACGTATGCAGAGGTAATCCTGATTTCTCCCTGTTCCATTTGTATCCTCACTGTAGTGGCTTCCATATTAACTAGTTGTGGTGTTGGTATCCTAGTGTGTTTTATACCTCTTTTTACTAGGATAGCTGTGCCACCCGATCTTCCTGTATTGTCGTTCCTGTATACGTCGTAGCCTGGAAACTTCAAGTTGATGATGTTGGTGATTTTTGTTTCTTGTAGAGCTACTACGTCCATTTCGTACCTGTTGACCAGTTAGTCCAAGATGTTCTGGTTGGTCCTTATTCCTCCTGAATTCCAAGAACCTATCCTCAAGTATCCCCTGTTGCTTCTATTTAGTTCAGCGCTAACTTCATTTCGCTGATCGCTTTATAGACTAGTGACGTAACTACGTCTTTCAGCATTTCTGTTAGGTCGGTTTGTTGTAATAGTGACGCTGTCACTATGTTTTCTGTCGTCTTTTTCGTCGCTTGTGCGTACGAGGTTCCGTTTATTCTTTCGTTTCTTTGTGGTACGTTTGTTGCCTGTTGTCTCTGTTGTTGGTTTCTTTGTTGCCAAGTTGGGTACCGTGGGCAGCCTCTGAAGTTGGCTGGTTGCTGTCCTTGGCAATTAGCGCATGTTGCCTTCTCCTCTTTGGGTCTTTTGCATACTTTGCTTACATGGTCATCTCCGCATTTTACGCATCTGGGGTCCTTGTGACAGGCTGATTGCGCATGGTGGTATCCTTGACAATTGTAGCATTGTGTTGGTCCTGTGGGTTTTCTTAATTCTTCCACTGTCACTTTCATGTGGCCTATGTTAGTGATTTTCAAGGCTTTTTGCAGGTCGTCTTTGTTTATGGTTAGTATGAACATGGGTAAGCTTCTTTTATCTTTTTTCCTTGATGTCATATTTTTTACATTCTTGCCTTCTATTTCGTAGTCTTCATGTAGATCTCTTAGAATATCTTCTTCTTTTGTATTGGTTGGTAGTCCTCTTATTACTATTTTTTGTTCTTTTATATCCTCATCTAGGGCAAATGCTATCCATTGTATTGGTTTGCTTGTGTTGTACTCCTCTATTATGTGTGTCATTTTTCTGTAATCTTCAGGGTTCTTTGCCTGTATCAGTGTTTCACGGCCACTTCTTGACATCTTGTTTGTTGTAATTACTCCCGCTTTTTGCGCTATCTTCAGGATGTTGTGTGTTTCGCTTACCGTTTGGAGTTTTATTATCGGCGGTTTTCTATATTTTTTGGTATTTTCTGGTTTGTCTTGTTGTTCTTCATCTATTTCCATTGTGTTTTCATTTTCGTTGTCCTCTTTCTGGTTGTTTTTGGCTTCTGTGGCTGACGTCTTTTTTGGTGGATGCATTGGTTCCATTGATCCTTTAGGTAAGGTATATTCGTCGTTATTTGGCGTATGTGATCTCATAGCATCCTTTGCTAAGGTTTCCCAGTCTTCTTTTTCTTTATTTTTGGGTTTTTCATCTGTTTTCTTTTCCTTTAGAGCAGGAAAGTCCTCTTTTAGTTTATTTTTTGGAATTGCCCCCTTATTTTTTGCCACCTTATTTTCTTTAGTGGGCTGGACTTCTTTTTGCTTAATGGGTGTGGCATCTTTATTTTGTTTGGTAGGCGTGGCCTTTGTATTCTGATTTTCTGTGAGTTGGTCAAATCTTGCTTCCATGCGTTCCATCAATGTTTTGTTTGATTTAACCATGGTAATTTTTAGGTCCTCTATTTGTGCCTGGAGTCTCTTAATCTACTCGTCTCTATCTTTAAACGCCTCAGCTTGTTGCTGGATAGTCTTTTTCAATGCTTGGATCTCTTCATTCTTTTCGTCCTCACTGCCGTTGAGTGCTGTTGTTCTTTGCCTTTTCGTGGCTGGTTTCTTTGCCATCTCGTGGTCCATTTCTTCATGTTTTCTGTGGCTCGTGTTGGTTGTTCATCTGTTGTGAAGTCCTCTTTCTCCTCCGTGTCTTTTCCTATCCTCTTTTTTATTTTCTTCTTTTTTGGCTTCTCTGGCTCTCTGAATTTGCTTCTACCGTCGCTCAGTGTCACCTTTGTCCTCGCTATCCTTTGTGAGTCCTCGTCGGATTCTAGTCCCTGAAACATATTCAGATTCACTTTGCGTGAATCCGCATAGGGATGGAATTGGGAAGACAGTGACCTAGCACTGTCAGACATGTTGTTTTGGCGGGAATCCTCTTTTAGAATCCTCTTTTTTGCCTCCGTCTGGCCCGTTGCCAGCACGGTTTTAGGGTAGGCTGCCCTAGACAATCCGCGGTTGTTCACGTACCCAGACAGAACTGGGTACGGGATCCTCTTGCTGTCTCAACCTACTCGCCAAGGGGCCGGGGCTGCAACCGTGTAGATTTCTAAAAAACTACACCTTGCAGTGTCGAGGTGCAATGTTTGAAATTACACCCTTCCCTTACGGAGCACAGTAGGTATCCCGAACGGGCAGTGAGTCAATTAAAAAAAAAATACAACTCGCCGAGTTCACTGCATCCAGTAAACTAGCTTTTGCCTCTGTTCTTTGCTTATAAAGAATTGGAGGGCTTGGCTCGCTAACCGTGCTTACATTCACGGTTGGTCTAATAAGACCTGCTAACCAAACTTACTCTTTTTCTCTTAGCTTGCTGCACGTCTTGCTTCTACGGTGACCGGCACCGTACTGATACTACGAGAGCAATCTCTGACTGACTAAAAACAGAAAATCCACCTCCTTTTATATCCAATATTTCCTTTGTTCTAAGGATTATGACGTAGGAGATGGATTTTCCCCAGCGGTTGAACCAATCGCATTCGGTAAAAATTGTCAGAGATGCTCTCTTCGCGCTGATTGGTCCGTGACTGAAGCGTCGTTTGAGAACAATACTATCGATTTTATGAAAAACATTTTTGGGCACGACGGTTGCAAACGGGCTAACAGAGTATATGGGTCAATTTCAAAAAAAGATGAAAACCTACAATTTTATGCCTGTAATTAGTTTTGTTTAATGTTTATGCTTATATTTATTTTTAAACTATGTATTTATCATTGATCTAAATGTACAAACTACAATTTGCAAAATAAATATTACCATAAAATTTTTAGAAAAAAACATTATCATGTCTCGGTCGTGTGATAGATTTGTAGTAAGCAGCTGATACAGCATGATTAAAAGTTTTATTTTGATAAACAATTAGTATAGTTCAATGTTTTTATACATAGAACAACCTTTTTTGACATTTAACATCATTCAAACTTTTGGTCTTCTCATTTTATATTTAGTTTTAAATTGTAACCAGGAGATATGCTCATTACCGTGTCACCAACATTTTATTATAATCTGGCAATATCTAAAAGTATTTGGTTAACCTTCATCGGGTGGAACTATTCCCCCACCAACACTTATGAACCCAGAAAAGAAAATTCTCCATGCAATTGCTAATTAGATGCGAAATAGGTGAGTCGTTCGACTATTTGATGAAGTGTAACGGGTTTGACGACATTACCGTGACCCTAATATATTTTTGTGCTGTTGCAAACGAAGTTTTGTAAATACCTTGGATTATTTGGAGCAATTTTAGTGCAAGGTAGGATTAATTTGACTTTTATATTCTTGTACAATACTTAAACAATATTTGGTATTTTTCTCATTACCATGTCTGAAATGCTTGACATTACCATGTCTTTTAAATGACATGGTAATGTTGTTATGACACGGTAATGTTTAAGGTAGTTATTATAACGACTAAATCGTCGTCGTGGATGTGAAGAGAGCTAACCCACATTTGCATAAAGATGAACTAACTGCAGTATCGCAATCAAAAAGAAAGATTTCATATTGCAGTGAAGAGATCTAAGTGAATATGTAACTTACTCACTTAGATTTCTTTACTACAATATGAAATATTTCTTTCTGATTGCGATACTGTAATTAGCTCATCTTTATGCAAATGTGGGTATAGACATTTTATTTATTTCAGATGGCCAAGCAAATCACCGAACAATCTAGGAAAGATATGTTGAGTAAGAAAAAAGATAGAGAACGTGCAAGAAGACAGAAAATTAAGAACAATCCGGAAGAATATGAAAAGCAAAGACAGAAAGAAAAGGAGCGTTACCCGAAAAGGAAAAGCGAAGGCAAATTAAACTTATTTGCGATTTAAGTGACAGAGATAAAAGAAAAAAAAACGAAAAACATGGATACATCATAATAGAACATACAGGGAAAAAAGAAGAAAGTTAACTGATATTGAGAACGAAGCTCTTTGCAATACTCCTACACCATCAGTGGTTGACATAAATGAAGACCAAATTGTAGAGAATGCGTTGCCACAAACTGAAATTAATTTGAGAAGGAAAATATCCCGTCTAAAGATGAGGGCACACCGGGAAAGACTTCGACAAAAAAAAGAAATAGAAAGGCTTAAAAATGAGAATAGGAAGCTAAGATCGAGGGCATTGAAAGAAAAAATTGCAGCACAATATAGAAGTCCAAATGACAAAATTAATACGGAAGAATGTCCTTTGCCAGATTTGACTCCCAATACAAAAGCCAACGTTACTCTTGAAAAGGCTGGAGTTGTAGTTCCCAACAGTATCAAAAAGGAGTTAGTTTTTGGAGAGTGTCTAAAGCAGCAGTTAAATGCAAATTTCAAGAGTATTAAAGGTCATCGTTCAAAACAAGTAAAGGCATACTTAAAAAATATGGAGTAACATGTAAGCTTAATATTTCGCAATATCTAAGCACGTCATTGCCAAGTCGCAAAAAAAGAGAGCTATGTAAAGATAAATTCTGTGAAAATGATGTTATCAATGTTTCGAAAATGATGATAACAGTCGTCTGTGTGCGGGAAAGAAAGAGTGTATTACATACAAAAAAGTTAAAAGGCAAAAACGCTATATGAATTACTCACTTAAGTCTTTGCATCAGAAATATTTAAAAGAAAAAGGATGTAAAATATCTTACACTACATTTTGCCGTCTTAGACCCTTTTGGGTAGTGACACCAAGACTTGGCTCCCGGGACACTTGCTTATGCATAACGCATGAAAATTTTCGTTTGATCGTTTCCAGATTACACTTTAAAAAAATTAAAAATTTGAAAACTCCCGAGGAAGTTATTAGTGCTGTTACGTGTACCCCCCATAATGAAGAATGTTTAAGTCGACAATGTAAAACTTGCAAGGAACTTCAAGTTCCAGTAAATGAATTTAATGCCAACAGCCAATGTCAATATCAGAAGTGGTGTACTAAAAAAGAATCCCGAGTTATTAGCAATACTGGTAAGACGATTATTGTGCAGATAACTTTGAAAGAAGATATTACAATATCTCACTACAATCTTGTCCAGGAGGTGTTCTTGCTTCTTCCAAAATACATGCTACACGTCAGAAATATCTATCATCAGCGCAGAACATGATCAACAAACAAAAAGTCACTTAATGATTCCGAATTGCTTCTTCATATTGACTTTTCGGAAAACTATTCATGCAAATATTCCTCCGAAGTACAGTCGATTCATTTTGGCGCATCAAGGCAGCAAATTACATTGCATACAGGTGTTGCTTACAGCAAGGATCGGGTAAGCTCATTTTGCACTATATCTCCGAGTCTTAGGCATGATGCCAAAGCAATTGCTGCTCAGTTTATTCCGATTTTAGAACCTTTTTCTACGCCTTTGATAAATACCATATATTTTCTTTCGGATAGCCCTAGTACACAATACCGCAAAAGGACGATGTTTAATATCATTGGGTATTATTTGCCAACCAAATTTAGAAATATAAACAAGATTTCTTGGTCATACAGTGAGGCTGGAAATGGCAAAGGTGCTCCGGACGGAATTGGGGCAACCTTAAAACGTACAGCGGACCGATTGGTAGCGGAAAATACAGACATACCCTGTTACGAAAAATCTGTGAACGTAGTTAAGAAAAATGTATCTAACATACATATTATACATTGAGTGATTTGAATGTACAAACCGTAGATAACGAAATGACCGAAAGTTTTGGCACGTTTAAAGGTACAATGCTAGTGCATAATGTAACATGGTGCAGATTAAAGGAAGAACTACACTTTAACACATTGACTTGTTTATCTTGCGATATTGGCAAATCTTGCACCCATTACGACCTTGGACACATAAAATTATACATTGATCCATTGGAGCATCAAGATATTGAAGAAATTAATGAAGCAACCAATACTGAAATTACCGAGAGCCCCATACCAGACGATAAACTTTTAAGCGTCACTCATAAACCTGATCCTGATATTCCTGAAGAGGACAAAGATAATCAATCACACATTAAACCTAATGAATGGGTGGCTTTTCTGTTTAATGATTTCTGGTATCCGGGAGTAGTTTTATCTCTGAAGCGTAAGTGTTTGGAAATTCAATTTATGGACAGAAAAGATGGGGATTTTTTTTTGCCAAAAAAGCGTGACATCCAATTTATTACATGTAAAGAAATTTTGTGTAAACTGTCCAAGCCACCTGTTCAACGCTCTGTCCGACTCTTTGTTGTTCCGGAGTCTAAAATTATAGACGAAGTGGTTTAATTTTATTCTACATATTTAGTGTGTTTTATGTGCAATTTTTATTTTTAAGTATTTGATTGAATTATAATTTTTAGTTTTTTGTATAAATAAACAGCACACTTGTTTTGATATGTTTGTAGTTTTTGTGACAGTGAAAAAAATACTTACTGCTAATAATACTGAAAAAAAAAATCAGTTCTTAAAGGGCAAAAAATCGCACATTTCCAAATTTTATTATCTTTGGACATTACCATGACACCAATTTAACATTGCCATGTCATCTGTATATTACCGTGTTTGACAAATCTCATTACCGTGTCATTTTTTAATTTTTTTTTTGAAAAATATGAGGGGTACATAATTTTTTTTAAATAATTTTAATATAATTTGTATATTTGCACCAAAATAAATTATAAATGTAATTTATTTGTAAACTTTCCAATGCAATACTCACTTTTCGTTATTTTTTGAGAATGACCCATATATGTATACAAACATGTAAGGAAAATAATGAAATTTTCATGATTTTCTGGGTCCTGCCAACTAAATAAATTGAACATATTTATTTCAAAATGATCAAAAAAATTTGGGCATGACGTCTCCTACTGTTTAAGTATACTTGTCCCTTGGACAATTGTGCGAACAATTTTCACCCTGATTCCGTGATATTCTGAGTCCTGCCTTTAAAAAGTTATAATACTCAAATGCTATCAATACTTTTTCGGTACTCGACAGGAAGGTTAAAGGGTTCTAGTAAGACGGCAGGAGTCCTAGATGTGTAAGAAAATTCGTGAAAAATTCCACGATTTTCTGAGTCATGCCATTTTGCATATGTTTCAAGAATCTTAATATAAGTCTATTTACAAAGAGGCAGGATGGTTTTATAGTTATTTCGTATACAGGGTGGGGCATTAGTGTGATAAAGTCCAATTACTCGTTTGTCGTAAGAGATACGAAAAAAAGTTATTTAGGTAAAGTTAAATTGTCGCTAATTATTACATTTTGTTTGAGATAAAAAATACTGGTAATAACTATTACATCATGCCGCTGCCACCAAAAAGGGGTAAACATTATTCGATGGCGGAATTGGAAGAACCATAAGAACAAATGAACCCTATCATTTGTTTTACTACATTATTTATTATATATATTATAATAGTTCTAGAATTGGCAATAAATAGTTGAAATAAAATAATAAAGTAAAACAAATGATAGAATTCCAACAATTAAGTCAACTGTAACCTAAAAGCCAAAAATGTTTGCTTCACTGCGGGAGACGTCTATTAGCACCGCAGTGACGAGATGCAAATACTCTCGGTAGCTCCGCAGCGAAAGGGTTAAAGCTCGGAACACTCTGTGGAATTATAGCATAGATAAAATATTGAAATTAAAATTCAATTGTAGCCTTAGGCTTTTTTAAAATCTTTTTTTTTATTCATTTGCTGATGTTGGATAATAAAAAAAGTTAGGTATGAACAACTAGCCATGTTTTTCAGCAATAAAATCCTCCTTCTCTGCTTAGCCCAAATTCATAAATAAGCCCAAAGTCGGTCATGAGAAATTAACAATTCAATGGATGTATTACATAAATAAATTACTGACTTAATTCGCGATGTTAAGTCACAATGACGACCTCCCGTGGATTTCAGCTGAACTAGCTTGGTCGAGGTGTTTAGTGTCGCACCCTGACAACCATGAGCGCACATGCATTTGAAACAAGTAGGTAATATTTAGTATTTATTTTTACAGGTTTTTTAAAAATTCTATATACAACATCGATGCCAACTTTTTTTGAAACGTGAAGGTTCCATGTTAGTCATTTTATATTAGCCAATAATTAATTTAAAATATGTAAAACTACGTAATGAATATTAACTATTTGATTCAAATGCATGTGCACTCAGCGTTTGACATTGAAAAGCCCCTAGAAGCTATGTAGTGCAGCCCAAATCCACGAGAGGTCGTCATTGTCACTTAGTGTCGCGAAATAACACTTTAAATAATAAATCTACTAATTTTCACAATAAACCAGACGCTTTTTAACTGTTGACAATTCGACATCTACACATACCAGCAAATTTAAAGGAACAAGTTATGAATGCAATATATTTCTTTATATTTTATATACTATATCTACATAGCTTTGAATACTCCACGCAACAAAAAAGTTTTCAATGTCAAAATGTCAAATTAAATTGTTTATTTATGTTGTGTTTTACATTTTACAGTCGTTTTATCTGTTGATAACAACTACAAACTTGTTTTTAATTAATAAATTAATTTGTTTGAGTTTGTTGTAAGTTACTTTTCTTTTCATTTGTTTTAATCAGTGGTGTTCTTATTGCAAAAACAAGTAAAAATGGGTGATTTAATACCGACTGATATAGCTAGGGCCGTAACAATGGTCGAAGGTACAGGGAAGTTGCTGGAATATTTGGTAAATCACCATCAACCATCCATCGTTTTGTAAGTCGTTGGAGACAAATCGGGGAGTATGTAAAAAGAAGTGAGCAAGGTAGAAAACGTTTTAAACACGGTTGTAGATGATCGACTTAAGGTTGCAAACATTACGCAATAGACGTCAACGGCATTTCAAACCAAAAACCTGTTGCAAAATGTTCGTGGAACCACCATAAGTGCACAGAAAGGAATGGGTGCACGTCAGCGGTAGGAAAGAAAAATTTAATCCAAAGACGGTTTATATTTGCTCAAATCATTTCACCGAGACTGATTGTTATGTAAATCTTAAACATCAACTGCTGAATTATCGCCCGAAAAACTATCGAGGCTTCAAAAAAGATATTCCCAATAAGAATATGCCTATAGTGAAATCTAAGGTGTCTACGATAGGCCATGATGACGCATTAAAAAAGGCAAAGAAAACAAGTCGTTGATGAATTATTAAGCAGGCAAGTTAACTGTAAAATAGTTAGATGTATTAGAAGTTGGTGAGTGTTTTTTTAGAGATATATGCTTCTACACAACTTCTTAGCAATCTCTTACTGATTGCGTCTTTGTACCTTTATTATTTAATTCTAGTAGCAAACGTGAAAGTTCTGGAGCTAGCCTTAGGCAAGTAGGCGCTGAAGATCATTCTCAAAGTTTTATTGAGGGTGATGGCTTTAGCAATAGTTCTGCAGAGAAAAGGTAAAGGACACCGCACACATCTTATGGAAAATATAATGTCACTCAAATTCAATAAAATTTATATGAATAGATTCGTTTCAGATTAACGGTCAATTCTTATCATTGCGACAACTCTGAATTTTCAATCATAAGAGCAGAAATTGATATAAATAAATCTGAAATCAAATGGTTAGGTACATAAGTTAGAGAGAGAAAAAATATTTTAAAATACCCAAATTATCGGTACTTCATAAATCTTCTCGGGCTATTAAGCATCTTATTATAATAGTTTTACTAATCCGCTTAGGGCCAGCGGGGTTTAAGCTGTTTTAAATAGCACCTAGAGCAATAGTGATTGTAACTGACACTTTTATGGACTCCAAAAATGTCATTTCGATAAATTTTAATGGCAACTTGCGCCGTAATTAATCATAATTAAGAGTTGGCGCAATGATAAGAATTGACTGTTAATTTAAAACGAATCTATTCGTATAAATTTTATTGAATTTGAGTGACATTACATTTTCAATAAGATGTGTGCGGTGTCCTTTATCTAAAATTTCATCAAATGATTAATTTCCCTTCTAAAGGAACATCTAACTGAAGCAACAGCGAATGTGTCTGTAATGGAAAATACGAATTAAAAAATTAAAAATAATAAACGGACATTTAATTGTGGACTACATCCGAAAGCAGTTTTTCGTATCCAGCAATATCTACATTGCAATATTGGCTGAAAAAAAAAATAAAATTCAACCTGGTACAGGTTATTCTTGGTTATTCTTGGTTCTAGTCTCTTATTTACTATTATACCAACTCCTTCCTTTGCTCTTTGTCCCTGCGGTACTACTGAATAATAAAGACTATATTCCTCATTTAGATTTATGTGCCCTCCTCCTACCTTTTTTGTTTCACTTATTCCCATTATTTGGATACCCATTTTTTCCATTTATTCAGTTATTTCTATTTTCTTTCCATTTAGAGAGGTCACGTTCCATGTTGCTATTCCTATTTGTTCTGATTCTTCATTTACAAAACTAGTATTTGATTTTCCATTATTGTTATTACTACTACTACTACTATTTATACTACCTATACTACCAATATTTCCACCACCCATCCTATTTCTATTAATATGTTTAACATTTGAACTCCTAAACCTAATCTTATCACTAATCGAGTCTATACTTTTATTTTCATTGTCCAGTGTATTCGTAATTTCCTTGTTTTCTGATCCTTGTCTGGCATCTACTTCGTCTCTTCTCTGTCGCTCTGCTAGTTTTTTGGACTCGCTACCTCCACTACCTTTTCCTCATTGTAGTTCCATCTCCATTCCTTACCATCCACTGTAATTTTGTTGTACCCAATTTTCACTGTTTTTCCTTTATCTCTCATTTCCCTTGCTTTGTCTCTTAGAGATTTCATTTTTTCTCTCTCTTTTTTTGTAAGGTCCTCTATTATCCATATTTTCTTGGGTTCAACATTCTTTAGTTTGTTCCTATTTCGTAGAATGGCTGTTTTTTCTGTTTCGTTTCCTAGTTCTATTAAGCATGTTCTTATTCCAATCTTACATGCTCTTTTAATATTAATATTTACACCTAAATGTTTTCCAATCATATTTGTTGCTCTTTCTTTCGGTGTTGCTGAATCGTCAGTATCAATTTCTAACCCACTAATAATTAAATTATTTTTCCTTTTGTCTTTGTCCATTATTTCTATTGTTCGTTGGATTTCTTTTATATCTTCTGTTATCTTTTTATTTTCTTTTTTAAACAATTCATTTTCTTCTATCAAATCTTGTCTTTCCTTAGTCCATTCATTTTTCATTTTTTGGATTTCTAGTTTTATAATATTTATTTCTTCATTATTTTGTTTTATTTCTTCTTTTAGTTCTTTTATATCACTTCTGGTCTTCTTATTTTCTTCCTTCATTTCTGTTTTTAAGTTATTTATTTCTGTTTTAATCTCCTGCTTCAGTTCTGCTAATATGTTCTTTATTTCATCCATTTCTTGCTTTTCCTTATCGTCTTTTTGGGGTGGTGTTCTTATTGTTGACTTACTTTTCTTAAATGCTTCCTCTTTGTCAAACGAATTATCATGCTCCGGTTTGCTCCTTTTATTGTTCATTCGAGTGGGATTATACCCGTAACCTTATTTTGTTTAAAGTTGGCGTCAGGCAGTGTCTTCCACCCTATCCGTTCAGAGAAAAACACTACCTACCCACTTTAATTTAATTTATCTTCCACCTGATTAAATTTTTCAAAGCAAATCTGTAGATTTGTGCAGTATACCATGCACAAATTGCAATCTGCAGTACATCGGCCACTCTTCGAGACGATTGAAAGACCGTATCACGTCGCACAAGAGTGATGCCAGGAGATATCCAGACAGATGTAGTTTATCCATGCATGTCCATGAAAGTAATCACCTAATGAACTATACAGAAGCTAAGGTTCTAGCAGTGGAAAACAATTATTTTAAAAGGTTGTTTCTTGAAATGGCTTTTATTTCTGATACTGATTTAACTAAACAAAAAATCAGACATCAGCCACTTAAGTGAGATTTACTCACACTTCCTTCACTTAGATAAAGAATTCAATGTAAACAAACTACATCATAACACCATGGTTTCTGATGAATATGAATAAACTAAAAGCATAAAAGCTGTCGGTTTCTTCGTATTTCTTTCCATCTCGAATATCTGCATTTGAGAATTATATATTTTTTTAAGTTGAAAAAAAGTAAGGTTAGGTTAGGGTGAATAAAACCACAAAACAAAATTTCATTATGTCATTGTCAACTATCATTTGTTTCTACCATAGAACATAACATTTAGTATTACCGCCAATTCATTTTAATTTTCAGTATCTTGGTTATACCTACCCAATGTTTTGGTTCTTAAGATTCAAAAGATTTTATTACTTAATTTATTTTTTTTAAACGTGTATTGTTACAGTCTGTTCCATTTAAATGTTTTGTTTTTTCTTGTTTTTACAATTTTAACATGTTTAATGTTTCCCCTTTGGGGAGATTTTTTACAAAAAAAATTTTAACCATAGAGCCGCAATCTCATCTTTGTAAGTTCAATAACATTTTTAATTATTTCACAAAGCAACTCACTTTTAACACATTTGTAGCGATCACTTATGATAGTATAAAGGCAATACCGAAATATATCTGATATTGAAAAAAAGAGTACTCTTGGCTTCGTTATTTCAGCTGCTTACCTAATAATCCTTTCCATATGTATATATTGTTATGCTCTGTATTTTCTCTCTCTGTTCTGAGATTGATCAGCATATTCTAATTTCAATTAATTAACCAATTATATTAATCACTACTTATGGAAACAAAACCAAAGTTAATAGGGGTGTGCAATTAGAACGAAAACATGCATTGTTTCGGAAAAATTCAAACAAGCTTATATTATTATAAAACTTGTTTTGTTAGTTTATATACATGTTAAAGTAAAAAGTTCTACTTGCAGATTTGGACGCTAATTGTTTAATAATAGTTTAAACAATAATAATTGTTTTGTATAAATAATTTTAAAAATATCGTTTAATTCATAATTTTACTTAATCAAATATGTTTCTATTTTGTTTTTGATTATGCTGAATCCGAATATGGCATAGCAATTTGAAAATTCTTAATGTTGTTCTGAAGCTAATTTTAAAATTTAATACATTCTAAAGTCTTCTACTTTAAAATGTATAATATATGTCTGAATTGCCAATATAAATGAGTGAGATTACATAAATTATTAGAAGAATTTTTTTTGCTTAGCAACAACACTTTAGTTTATTTTAGTAATATTTTGTATTTTGACAACGGCACCCGATTTGGGCGTCGAAACGTTAATAAAATTATTTTTTTCATTTTAATTGTGGCTTATTTCCCATATAAATAATTAATCATGAAAATTCTTATACAGAAGCTCTTATACAGTATGTTTGCGTAGCTAGAGGAAGCACATGGGAAACTTTTTTATTATCAATTGTACGAAAAATAGGTATTCTTCATAAAATGCTCTGAATAGTCAAAAATCTAAAACTCAACCATCATATATGAAATTTTATTAATTTTATACGAGTTATGTCAAAAATATGAATTACGTTCAAGAGTAAAGTACCTTTATATTCCAGAATATCAAAAAATGCTATTATGAAAAGTTGTTTAAAATTAAAAACTATGTTTTAATATACAATTACATCATTCTAATCGAAAAATTTTTTTTAAATTTTTTCTCAAATTACGAATACCTATCATCATTTTATTACAATTATGATAACTATTTTATTACAATTATGATAACTATTTTATTATCAATTTTACGAAAAAAGTTATTCTTCATAAAATGCTCTACCTGGTCTAAAATATAAGATACAACCATCAGATATCAAACTTTTTCAATTTTATACGAGGTATGTAAATATGAATTTTTCTTAGGAGTTAAGTGCCTTTATTATTCACAATATTTTAATTAGAAGGATGTAATTGAACACTAAAACAGATTTTTTAATTCCAAACAACTTTTCTTAATAAAAATTTTTGATATTGTGAAATATAAAGGTATAAAGGTATACTCTTGAATGAAATTCATATTTTTTTGACATACCTCGTATAACATTAATAAAATTTGATATTTAATGGTTTCATCTTAAATTATATACGATACAGAGTATTTTATAAAGAATAACTTTTTTTCGTATAACTGATAACAAAATAGTTATCAATAGGTTCCAAGTTACGCAGACATCCTGTATAAGAGCTAAAGAAAAACTTTTTTGTTGAACATTTATTATTGTTGAAGCTTATTATTAAATGTAATTTGGGTAAGTTTTACAGAAAAAAGTTTTGATCACTTTGTATAAACATTTTTTTAGCTGGTAATTTTCGGTTTTTGTATTACATTCTTGTTATCTTTCTTATTTTTCTCAAAAATAAATAGTTTATTTCATTTCTAAAGTAGAATAATTCAGTGGATTTTAAAGACTATATTCTGAGTTTTCAAAAATACCGATATAAGCCAGGTATATCGATATAAGCCAGGTACATTTTATAGTTCTTTGTAAAATAGGGGGTTTTTTTTTCTCTTTAAGAGAGTTGGATTTCAAGTAAAAGATAAATAAGTAATGGTCAATAATAATTCTAAATAAATTCAGGCATAAAATTTAATAAGAAAGTAAATACATTATTACAAGGATTTTCACATTTAATATTATTCAATTTATATATAAAAGTCATTGAACCCGACTCATTTCAGTAAATTTCAGATATTCCCCAGCATCTATAGTGTAAGCTTAGTTCTTCCATATAGATCTGGTATGTAAGATTTGGACACTTGATAGTCCAGTTACATATTAAGTACTAACAATATTATTAAGATGTTGGCTATTCTCACGGACTCGATGACACATTTCTAGTAATACCTTTTTGATTAGCGCAGTAGTGGTTTTTTTTGTATTTACTAGTGGCTTTTCGGTCGTATTTTATCTCAACACCCTACTGTTTTCATGGTTTCTATTTACCTAATATGTAAATAAAGTATGTATACTTTTACTTACTTTATAGATTTATTTAACAGATATTGTTCAATATAAATAAATTATCACTATATTTGTCATTCATACTTTTGATTTTTATTTCAGCCTATTACCAGTATATAATATAGCAATACAAAGTAAATATTGAATTTTGTTGTATTTCAGGACATTGTCTCCAGTGTCATTTATTTAGCTTATTTCTTGTTGTTCATTACTTAAAAAAAATCTCAACCATTGTTGAGTTGGCGCCCATTCTTCTTCTCTCTTTATCGTCCTTTTTATATTGATCTATCTCCAGTGGTTTTATCTAGTTGCCATCTATTTTTTTTTTGTATTAAATAGGTCTCATTTTATCCCTTCTTTGTTTCCATATTTCAAAGCCAGTATTCTGTGTAATAAAGCTAGCCCGAATCCCCGCTTGAGAGTTTGTGTCTCTCAGTCAGTTTTAATTGGTTCCTCTGAGCTAAGCCGTTCATAATTTTATCTGAAATCTTTTCTCTTCTATTTTCCTCCACTTTCATCAGTTCTTTCTCTTCCAAATCCCAATACCCAGAGTATTGGGTTACAAATTGGCTAGACCCAACTTGGGGCTTTTTGCACTTAACTTCTGGAGTTATAGCTCTGGTTTTGTTTCGTTTTATTTCTTTCATTTTACCTACTGGCTTTTTATCTTTGGTCGTTGCATTTTAACTTTTAGTTTTGTTCTTTCATTTTTAGTTTTTCAGTTTAACGGTTGTTTTTTTTTGTTTCGCTTTTGTACATTATCTATATCTTAAATAAACTTGTTTTGCTATATACTGGGTAGACTGAATAAATTGCCTTGTTTTGATTAATCAAATACCTATTTTGGATTCAAAATAAATAAATTGAAATATATAGTAAAAATTTTCAATATCTCAAATTTAACGGTTTCACATATTTAAAAAAAGTCCGGAGTAGCATCAAAATAACTCACTTCACGACCTGAAAGTAACATTTTTGAAGTTATTAGGTTTCTCTGGGGTTGTAACAGTGCACTGCATCTACCTTCAAGACTGGACAGACGCATAAACATTACTGGTATAAGTATTCACTCGAACATTAGCTTAAGGACAGAGAGTAAGTTAAACTTTTCCTACGTTATCATATCTCATTCTCAAGTATATCTCTTAGTTGTGTAACATGTCAGCGTTTAAGGTAGAGCATTTGTTAGCTCCTGAGTTGGAGTATGAGTTGAGAGTCCGTCAATTAAATGATCCATCGATAGCAACAGTTGATCAGAAGAGGGTAACATTGAGAGGTGCTTTGACGCAAACTTCAGCGAACCGAAGTCATGCTGTTCTGTCAGCTTCCCATCTTAAGTTTAGTGAGGAGCTTCCTGAAATTGAAGTTACTCTTACAGACCTCAAGGCCAAAATTAGTTCTTTTGTTGGCTCCTCTAGTGATACTGCCTATGGTCGCTATACTTCTCGGTTGGATCATGTTGCAGGTAGAGTCCATCTGTTGGAACCTGCAACAGAGGAAGAGGATGCAGTGAAGAAGTTCCTTAATTTCAGAATTCTTGCTCTGGAAGGTGAACTTGATTTCAAAGTGACTCCACAAGCTCACTCCACCCCTCATAACACTAGTGTCTCAGTAAACTCCTTTCCTTTCATGAAGTCTGCTCCTATTTATAAATGGGGTATACATTTTTCTGGTGGTTCGAATGAAAATGTTGTTGGTTTCTTGGAGAAAATAGAATGTCTGCGTCTAGCGCGTGGGAACAGTAAAGAGGAGTGCTTTTCGTCAGCAGGTGATGTTTTTAAGGATTCGGCCTTTACTTGGTACCTCAATAACCGAGGTAGTTTTACTTCATGGCAACAGTTAGTTGCCAAGCTTAAGTCAGATTTTCTTCCCTATAATTACGAGGACACCTTATTGGACGACATTAAATCACGTAAACAAGCTCCTCAACAGAAATTCACTATTTTCATTAACGAAATTGTTAGTCTATGTAAACGTTTGGAGGTTCCTCTGTCTGAGTCATATATAGTTAGGATTATTAAGAAGAATTTGTTGCCGTCGTATCATTCCAGTCTAGCACTTACAGATATTCCATCTATTGCTGATCTTACAGAAAAATGTAAGAGATTAGAAGAAGTTTTGTCATGGTCTTCTGAACCTGTATCTAGTGTCCCTAGTCGGTCAAATGGTAGAAATAACGAATCATCCTATTCTGGTAGGCCAAATTATTCCCGGTCTGGTAATGTCTCTACGTTTAACTCCAGAATTACCTGTTGGAATTGTTTTCGGTCCGGACATCGGTATCCTGAATGTTCTGAACCTAGAGGTCTGTTTTGTTATGGATGTGGATGTCGAGGTGTCCGTAAGTTTGAATGTGAATTCTGTTCGGGAAACGACTGAAGGGGTGGGTCGTCTCCCCTGGCTCTCACTCCTCATCAAAATACAGGGAACACTCTAGAAAATTCTCAAGACCCAGGAACCAGTTTCTCGAGTCAGGAGGCCCAAGCCTCAATCACTCAAACATCTCAGCCTCCACCGAAAGACAAAAGACCACGGAACGGCAGATACCAACCGAAAAGAGGACGTTAATCGATCATGTCCTTTGTGATTCTTCTGTAGTTTCTCCAAGTAACCCCTTATCTTCGCTTATTGATGTTGACATTAATTAATTATTAGTTCGAAAAAAAAAAGGATAATCGTCCATACCTTGAAATATCTATCTTAGAACATTCTTGTTTAACTTTACTGGACACAGGGTCCAATATCTCTATTTTAGGTTCTTTAGGTCTGGAATTTCTCCAGAATTCTAATGTTAAGATAGGGATGGATGAGAGTTTGCAGGTGACTACGGCTGATGGTCAAGTCCAACCAATTTTAGGTCAGTTTACAACTGAGATTTCTGTTAGTTCATGTAAAAGGATGATTACATTTTTTGTTATACAGTTATACAGTTATCCTAGGGATGGATTTTCTGAAAACTTTTAATAGTGAATTGAATTTTACTGAATTTTCTTTATCTGTCTCTCCTTTTAATATCTCTTGTGTTGATGTAGTTAAAGATATGAGTAGACTTAATGCTCAGGAGTTAGAGCAGTTGAATAGGGTCATTAAATCATTCTCTTCTATCTCTTCGAAGAATCAGTTAGGTAGAACTCACCTCATCGAACACCACATTGATGTGGGTTCGTCTAAGCCCTTCAGGCAATATCAATATCCCTTGCCTCAAGCCTGGCATGAAAGCTTGGTAAAGGAGGTAGATGAAATGCTTAAGCTTGGTATTATCGAGCCCAGATCGTCTTATTTTTGTAGTCCGTTGTGGCTAACGAAGAAGAAGGACGGGACTTTTCGCGTCTGTTTCGACGGACGTAAGTTGAACAGCATAACTGTTAACAGGGATGCTTATCCTATACCTCGTATAAATATCATCCTGATTAAGTTACAGAACGCGAGATACATTTCATCTATCGACTTAAAGAAGGCATTTTCTACAGATTCCACTGAGCGAAGAGAGTAAGAAGCTTACTGCCTTTGCAGTAAATGGCAAAGGATTATATCAGTTCACTACAATGCCTTTTGGTCTGGTGTCGGCTCCCCAGACTATGTGTAGATTAATGGATTTGGTAATAGGTCCTGCCTTAGATCCCTTTTGTCAATATTATCTTGATGATATTCTAGTCATTACTCCTGATTTCGACACTCATATCTCTGTATTGCAGCAGTTGTTTCAGCGTTTAAAAGACGCCAATTTGACTATTAATTTAGATAAAAGCAGCTTTTGTCGTGATTCTATTAAGTTTTTAGGATATGTTGTAGATTCACATGGCCTTCATACTGACCCTGACAAAGTGTCAGCTATTCGTGATTTTCCTGTACCTAAAAATACCACTCAGGTCCGTCTATTGTTAGGAATGGTGGGTTATTATAAGAAGTTTGTTAAGTTCTATTCTACCTTGTTGTCCCCTATCACGGATTTGCTTCAAAATAGGAAAAAGGGACAAAATATTGTGTGGACTCCTGAGGCTTTCATTAAAATCAAGGAGGCTCTCACAAATTCCCCAGTTATGGTAGGCCCAGACTTTAATAAACCCTTTTATTTGATGACAGATTGTTGAAACACCGCATCTGGGGGTGTACTGTATCAAATTGTCGATGGAGAAGAACACCCTATAGCCTATACAAGCAGGAAATTAAATAAAGCCCAGAAAAATTATACTAGAACTGAAAAAGAGCTGTTAGCTATAATTACGGGTATTGAACATTTTAGATATTTTCTTCCCATCTCCTAGTTTGGCTAGGTGGATTTTAAAATTGGCACAGTACGATTATAAAATCGTTCATCGCAAAGCTGCAGGTGTAGTAGTCGCTGATGCCCTTTCTAGGACATTTGATATTAATTTGTTAGACTTATCTTCGTTACAACCAGATGATTGGTATCGAAAAATGTTGCGTGATGTACAAAATGTACCAGGTAAATTTCCTGATTTTAAAGTTGAGCATGGTGTTTTGTATAAACATGTTTTAAGTTCCATGGATGCCCTTACAGGAATCTCGGAGTGGAAGATAGTAGTTCCAACTACAAACAGAGCAGAGGGTTTGGCCACTTTTCATGACCATCCTACTGCAGCTCATTTTGGTTTTTACAAAACTTTCCGTCGTATATCCGAACTTTATTACTGGCCGAAGATGCGCCAGACTATTCGTGGCTATATCGCTCGATGCAAAATTTGTGCTACGTGTAAGTCGACAAATCTTCCTCAACCAGGTTTAATGGGTAGTTACCGACAGATTGATTTTCCTTTTCAACTTGTCTCTTTAGATCTCATTGGTCCTTATCCTAGGTCATATAAAGGTTCTCAGTATGCCTTAGTAGTTGTCGATTATTTTACAAAATTTCCTTTGGTTCATACCATGTCTAAGGCGACTACTTCAGCGATTATTAAGTATCTTGAGAATGAAGTTTTCTTAATTTATGGTGTTCCACAGATAGTGTCTTGCGATAATGGACCCCAGTTCACAGCTAAGGCTTTTAGTGATCTCATGTCTAAATAAAATGCACAAAAGATCTGGTACAATGCAAATTATCACTCACAAGTTCATCACACTGAAAGAGTTAACAAATCAATCGTGACTGCTTTAAGATCGTATTCTTTTCCTGATCAGAGAGCTTGGGATACCCATATCCACTTTATAGTATAAGCTATCAGGACTTCTTCTCACGAAATAACCAAATGTCCTCCATCGTACTTAATGTTTGGTCGTCATGTTCCTCTTTCTGGTGATTATTTTGGTAAAATCTCAGAAAATGACACTAATTTTCCTGCAATATCAGTTAAGTTACACCGCTTAGGAGATATTCAGCATCTTCCTGATATCTATGTGGATATTCGCAAACGTTTAAAGGCATCTTATGATAGAAATAAGTGCCGTTATGACCTGAGAAAGCGAGCCTTATCTTTCAGAGTTGGAGATTCCGTTTTAAAGAAAAATTTTGTTAAATCTGATAAAGTAAATTTCCAATCTGCCAAGCTGTGTCAAAAATACATACCTTGCACCGTTATTAAGGTTATTTCTCCTTTGATCTATGAGTTAAAGGAAACCTCCACTGGCACGAAACTAGGAAGGTTTCATGTCAAAGATTTACTTGAGGATAAGACTGTAGGTCCACATAACTTGTCTGATAATTCAGATGATTCATCTTCAGACGAAGATTAAATCGTGAGGAACCAGTTTGTTATTTAAGATCTGCTTATTTATTTTGTTTACCTGGTTAACATCTGTTTGTTGTGCCTTTTATCTTATTTTATCGTATCTTAATGTTGGTTAATATCTTAGTTTATGGACTTGTTTATTTTGCTGTTAGTTGTCTCTTGAAAGCCCAAACTGCCTATCATGATGGATAATGGGAATTTTCCCCATCTTGAATTCTGAGTTAATTAAGTATTTATAGGGATAATTAGGAAAACTTTTTACAAAATATTGTATGTGATATATGGTCTGCATGGGTTCCGGAAACCATGTCCATAGATCGTATGCCTTCACTTAACTGCGTCAGGGTTTGAGCGTGGGTTCAGGATTGATCACCCTGGACTTGCGCACCTTACTTGGCTCAGAAATATATTAATATCTATAACTTGTTCCTGAGTGTCTCTTAGGTTGAAATTAGAATGTGTCATATAGAATTGGATCGTTCTGATATTCAGCAGTAAGTAAGTCTGTTTAACTTGGTTGTCATCTCCTATGCTGTTATCTTTTAAATTATTTGAGTTTACATATCTTATTACCATAAGGTTGGTTACCTGTCTCTCTACCACTTGCTTGGATTAGTAGATGTGAATATGTGAGTTACCTTATTTATCTCCCTACTAAGCATTATGCTGGTAGATGTCCTTCTACCTTAAATATGAAAAGGTAGATGTGAGTTTATCTTTACCTTTACCTGAAGTAAGTTTATCTTTACCTTTACCTTGAGTTTATCCTTGATGAGTTTATCTCGTATCTATATCTTGATTGAATTCATATCTTTATCTTAATTATTATAGAGTCCTAAAAATCTGCCCTTCACTGTTCTTGTCGTGAGTAAAGAATTGGACCACGTCAATAGTGCAGTTTAGGTATTACAGTTAGGATCTTTATTATCTTTTACCTTGTGCATACCACAAGTAGATGAGGGCTTACAATTCTCTTTTACCTTTTTAGCATACCCTATACCATGAGTATAGTGGGCTTGCTAGTGTCCTTACCTTATTTTGTCTTCCTACCACAATGAAAGCTGGTAGATGTTATGGATTATTTTTACCGTGGATTTTCTATGTTGTTGATATCCAGAACCATATCATATAGGTTTAGGTTTCTAGTACTATAGTTTCAACTATTCCTAATAAATTAGGCCCTCATTGAACTCTCGGGTGATTAATAGAATCTGGTCGCTCTAGTATCAATGTTGGGTATATTGATAGGATTTGTTTTAGGGTGAATGTTGTGAATGGTTCTTAGTAGTATGGTGTTAGGTGTTGGTAATACCCAACCATAATGGAGTTTTAATGAGGTTTTTACTAACGCTTGAGAATGTAGGTGATAGGTAGTGTATATAGTTAACTTACTCTATAATAAGGTTATAGTATTATATTTAGCACGTAAGTGATTAAGGTGTAATTTTTTTTCCTCTCTTTTGCCTTTCTTAATCCTTGATCGTATTAAGTTAAATTAAATTACCTCTTTTAATAACTGTAGTAAATTACACATCCCTTCTTTATTCCGTGGTTTATGTAAGCCTAATTCAGTAGATCCTGTGTGGTCTGTGTACTGTTTGTCTGACTCCGTCATTGATTTTATCCTGCCTGTTGAGCACAACATTGTGGTTTGCTACCACAACGTTTTGGCTTTACCGTATCATCATCAAAGTCGTCCAAACGTTGGTTGTTCTGAAATAAAAAAGGAAAATTCTAGAAGTTTTCCTCTTTTTTTTTGCTGGAGAAAAGGGAGAATATAGCGCTTACTTTACACTACCCCTCAAAATTTTCTTGGCTACGCCAATGATATATGGATCGGTACCATCGGATCGAAGCGCCGATCGTTGATCGTATCCGAGAAACAAGTCAGTCTGGGTTCTACGACCGAACGAACAACATCGCTTTGAATTTTAAGGTGGCATCTGAGTTTAAATAAAGAACACGTGGAAGCAAATAAATTAATATATCCAAAGGAAGATAACATCAATATCAGTTACAGCAACATTGGAAGTCTTGAGTAAATACAAAAAGGAAATAGCAAATTTAAATATAAGTTTCAAACCGTAATGCCGGTCATTATAAAACTCAGATAGCCACCTTAATTATGGGACCATCTCCTATTTTGGAGTACCCAATTTTACATTGTTTTTGAAAGACAAAACCATTACTTGATTCCACAGCTACCAATATAGCAACTGTTTTGGCTACTCTCTCACATCAATCCATCCGCTTTGTATGTGGCAGTTCATTACCTTCTGATCGAGGATCATCTTAAGAGGACTTCATTGGACAACAGTGTGTTTTTGAAAAGATAAGGCTATATTTTTTTTATTGTTATTTAAATTCCTAATAACTTTGATTTTTGTGTACTTTTTGTAAACTGCTCTATATCGATATAAACCAGGTACATTTTATAGTTCTTTGTAAAATAGGGGGGTTTGTTTTTTTTCTCTTTAAGCGAGTTGGATTTCAAGTAAAAGGTAAATAAGTAATGGTCAATAATAATTCTAAATAAATTCAGGCATAAAATTTAATAAGAAAGTAAATACATTATTACAAGGATTTTCACATTTAAATATTATTCAATTTATATATAAGTCATTGAACCCGACTCATTTCAATAAATTTCAGATATTCCCCACCATCTATATAAGCTTAGTTCTTCCATATAGATCTGGTATGTAAGATTTGGACACTTGATAGTCCAGTTAGATATTAAGTACTAACAATATTATTAAGACGTTGTCATTTATTTAGCTTATTTCTTGTTGTTCATTACTTAAAAAAAATCTCAACCATTGTTGAGTTGGCGCCCATTCTTCTTCTCTCTTTATCGTCCTTTTTATATTGATCTATCTCCAGTGGTTTTATCTAGTTGACATCTATTTTTTTTGTATTAAATAGGTCTCATTTTATCCCTTCTTTGTTTCCATATTTCAAAGCCCGTATTCTGTGTAATAAAGCTAGCCCGAATCCCCACTTGAGAGTTTGGGTCTCTCCGTCAGTTTTAATTGGTTCCTCTGAGCTAAGCCGTTCTTCATTTTATCTGAAATCTTTTCTCTTCTATTTTCCTCCTCTTTCATCAGTTCTTTCTCTTCCAAATCCCAATACCCAGAGTATTGGATTACAATATTTATGTTCTGTGTTTGTATAAAATAATTTATTTCCCGGAGGTTTAAATCGACTGGAACTGCTGGTTCAGGTTCATTCATTAAACGAGCTATATTATGCAATACAGCTGTTGCAATTATAATAGCCATATCTGTTATTACATATCTGTAATTTTAATCTCATGCCATAAGCTAATATTGAGAATCTTCTTTTCCAAATACCAATAGTCCTTTCTATTATATTCCTTGTTTTTATTAAGGATTCATTATATAGTCATTCTGCTCTAGTATATGGCCGATCTAAGGGAGTCATAAGTACTCTTAAAGTGGATATCCACTGTCTCCTGTAAAATTAAATAAGGATATAAATTTTACAATTCTGTTTTAAAGGAATTATAAAAAAGTTACAAAGTTAAAAACTTAGAAAGGATATATGATAATACAACTGAGGAGTGGAAGTAACAAATGGATTGAGTGCCCATTCTAAAAAAATAAGATTTTTATACATGTAGGACCAGTTCAGTTGTTTGTCAAATGTGGCGCTTATCCTGTTTGCACGAAAAAATAATTATTTGTGCAACTCGAGTAAGTGTGCATATTTATTGCACTCAGCATGCTTGGCGAATTGGACTTCATCTCCAGCTCCACACATTGTGCAATAAATATGCATTTTTTGCTATAGTTACAAAAATAACTATTTTTCCGTGTAATGTTATTTACTTTTTTCCATATGTTTATTTCTATTATTGTTCCATTATATTTAAATCACTTCTCCCTGTAAAATATTCCAAATAAAACTATTTTTTTTGAAAGCCCACTTTTAACAATGAGTAATTTTATTAGAACTTACCAATTAGTATGCAGTTTCTAAATTCATTGGCAATGAAGCTGGCTTTTAGTCGTGAGTTATTAAAGATAGTGGCATCATGGGTGGATCCTGGCCGCGAATTTACAAAACCTATACTATTTCAGTCATGAGAGCGACGGAATTCGAGTAGGTTTTGTATGCAGAATATTAGTTAGAAATCCTATGCTATTTCGGTCCAAAAATGAACTGTATTGGTGTAGGATTTGTAGGCGAAATTTTTGGTTATTATTGAGCAAATCTATACTGTTTCAGTCATGTAAGTAAAACTCATCAAATATTTACTAAGTGGATTTATTATTATATCATAAAATTTAAATATGTTTTGAAAATTAAAATGAATAATATATATTTGGATAATCTTAAAAGTTAAAAACAAATGAATAATTATTACTAATGTACGAATATACACAGTATGTCCCTGTAAGTTTCAACCGGGATATTCTAATAACCCATCATTTATTGCTAGTATCAACGTTTCGGGACCTCAAATTTCTATTCCTTAAATCGGGATATTCCTTTAACCGATATTCTAATAAGCGGGTTTGACTGTATTGTGAACTATAAAGGCACTTTACTCTTGAACGCCAACGACCAATAGATATAGCCCCTTAGCTACTGATGATGATGATGATGTACAAGAAGAAAATGAAAATGAATCCAAAAAACCTCACCAATATTTATTCTAAATGTCGAATACATACAATCGTAACGTGAACTGCTTGACGAAAAAATACCAAATCAATATACCCTTAAATGCCTTAGGGATAATCAAATTAAATTTCAAGTTGATTCACCTGACAACTATTCAGATATTGTTAAAAGTTTAACAGAAAAAAAAACACAATTTCACACATATCAGATAAAACAGGACCGTGGATTTCGGGTAGTTATCCGCAATATTCACCCCACAACAAAAGTTAATGATATTAAAACGGCACTCGAAGAACTAGGACATTCAGTGAAAAATATTTCCAATATAAAACGAAAAGAGGATAAAAAGGAACTACCACTTTTTCACGTAGAATTGGTTGCAAATGCAAATAATAAAGACATTTATAAAGTCAATAAACTGCTTAACACAATTATTGAAATTGAACCACCACATCCCAAAAGAGAAATTCCTCAATGCCACAGGTGTCAACATTTTGGACACACTCATAAATATTGCAACAGAATGCCTCGATGCGTAAAATGTACAGCCAACCACTTGTCATCCGAATGTCCAAAACAAAAACGAATTACAGATGTCAAGTGCACAAATTGTCAAGAGAATCATCCTGCCAATTATAGAGGCTGTTTAGTTTATAAAGAGCTCCAAAGAAAACAAATTCCAAACCTGAGGGAGAAAACACAACCTAATCATCCAACTTCGTCTAGTTTCTCAAATACTCGTCGCCCATCTGTTAGATATGCAAACGCTGTGGAAGGACGAAATCGAACCACCACCGCATTTGTCCCAAACACGAGCACTACACAAGAAAAACTGAACACAACAGAAACAAGTAACAGTTTAGAACTAATGGTCCAAAAACTTATGGAGAGAATGCATAAAATGTTCGACCTTCTCATAACTATGCTCTCAAAACTTAATGTATAACCCTAAAGTTAAAATTGGATACTGGAATGCAAACGGTCTCACAAACTATAGTGAGGAGATTAAGGCATTTTTAAAATTAAATAATCTTGATATCATGATGGTCTCTGAAGCTCATATGACAAACAGGAGCTATTTTAGTATGCCAGACTTCTGCACCTATATCACACCACATCCAATGGGAAAAGGTCATGGTGTAACTGCGTTAATCATTAAAGTAAAATAAAACATCACGAAATAAACAAAGTATGTGAAATAAACATTCAAGCAACCTCGATATCCGTAGAACTTAGCAAGGGACATATAACGATGTCAGTTGCGTATTGTCCCCCAGGTAAAATAATTAAAGAGGAACATTTCTCTAGTTATTTCAATGGGCTTGGTCATCATTTCATTGTAGCCGGTGATTTTAATGCAAAATATACAAGTTGGGGTTCAAGATTGATAACAACACGCGGAAGAGAACTTATTAAAAGCTTAAACGACAATAATTTGACCCCAATTTCTACTGGACAACCAACCTACTGGCCTACGGATAGAAATAAAATTCCTGATCTCATCGACTTTGCTATCGTAAAAGGAATTAGTAGTGAGTTTTTAAATATTAAACCATCATTTGACCTTTCCTCGGACCATTCTCCCATATTTATTGATGTGATGGAACATGTATGCAATACAAATAAACAACCCTCCCATTCAAATCATAAAACAAATTGGAGTCTGTTCAGACTTAACATCCAAAATGCAATTAATTTAAATCTTCCTCTTAAAACAAATGAAAATATTGAGGAAGCAGTCCATCACCTTACAACAATCATACAACAGGAAGCTTGGAGAGCAACTCCAGATCTAAATCAGAGGAATAACTATACACCATATCCACACCATATAAAAATCCTAATCAACGAAAAGAGAAAACTAAGAAAACAGTGGCAAACTTCCAGATCTCCTGGGGACAAAACTCAACTGAATAGGACTACTCGCATTCTTAAAAGAGAACTACACAAATACAAAGACCAAGGAATAAATGAATTTCTGGAAGGTCTCACTGCGACGGATGACACAAATTACTCTATTTGGAAACTCTCAAAAAAATTCATCAAAATAAACATCAGATCAAGCATGATGGACCCATTAGAAAGGAAGATGGTGATTGGGCCAAGGCAGATGACGACAAAGCCCAAGCTTTCGCTAATCATCTCAGGCAAGTTTTTTTTTCCACCTCATCCCAGAATTGTCCCTACGGAAAAAGAAGAATTCATTCACAAGAGCTTAGAGGTACCCTACCAGATGTCACCTCCGATTTAAAATATCAAAATAAATGAAATTAAAGATTTAGTTAAAAATCGTAATATCAAAAAAGCTCCAGGGTATGATTTAATATCGGGAAAAATCTGCAAAAACTTACCTGAAGAAGGACTTCGGTTGGTTATGTACATATTCAACGCTATAATAAAGTTGGGCTATTTTCCGTTTCAATGGAAAATGGCACAAATTATTCTAATACCGAAACCAAATAAAGATCCGCACGAACTACCATCTTATCGTCCAATCAGTTTGCTTCCCATTATATCTAAGATATTTAAAAGGTTACTCCTTCAAAGAATAACGCGGGTGACCTGGCAATATCTCCTATCTGCCATTTTTGCCAAAATGAGATTTTTCCAGATTTAAACATGTAGCATAAAGATACACCTTGGTTTAAACTGGTATTTTTGTATGATTAAGCCGAAAGCCTAAAAATCGCTATTGAAAAATCTCCTACCTGACTAGAGGAAATAAACAAGACGCAAATTATCCTATCTAAGTAGTTTGTGTGGTAAAGTTATGCGCTACGGACGTGCTTGGGCTTGTCTGACGTTTTATTGCGAAAATCATACTAACTGCGTAAGTATTTCAATTGTTTATTCAACATGTGTGTTTATTTAGTTATGTTGAAGGTATTTTAGACACATTACTTAATTTTATCGAAACTAGAAGGATGTTTCTGCTATTTAATTTACATAGGAGTAATTGCCATTTTAAGAAAAATTTAAAAACTTAAATAGGAGACTTTGCATTCATTATTTTAAATACAATTTTAGAACCCTAAGGTTTTTTTTATTTTTAACAAAATTTCAGTCTTCAAAATTAACAAAAAAAGTCTTGTCACAGATCAGGTAAGATTTTATGGTATCGGTATTTTAATGATAATTACTCTACATGTTTAAATTATTTGGATCCGTTACATAAATGTTTGGTAATTTTATATTATTTTACAAGTATTTATTTTGCTTTTAGGAACATGATCTCAAATAGAACCAAACTTATGTTACCAATGGTTAACAAAGAAAATGAAAACCCTGATCTGCAAAGGGGTTTTAATGATGAAAACGTACAAAATACTGCCATCGAGCTTGAGGAAAATACGAATTTAAACTCAGAATTTTTTGACTTAGATGCCAATTTATTTAATGGATAGTACTGAATCGGAGAATGATAATAATATCATTGAAGATAAAGTTCTTGATGCTTTCTCCAGTAGTGAAATTTTAGCGGATAGTCAGTTATCGCCAAAAATAATTAACACTTCATGTGACCAAACGGAGTACCTTATGACCGAGACTGAAAACAGTACCGCCTGTGATATTTTGCAATCTAATAATCAAGACAACAGTCACAAGTAAGTCAGTATAAAAAATTGTGCAGTTTTAACGGCATGTGGGGTAATCGAAAAATTAAATTAAATGTCTGTCCAGATTTTTTTTATAATTTAAGTGTTCTATTGCCCCCTTTAAAAATATACCAATTGGATTTAATTTTAACATTACAAATAGGTAGGAATACCACCATTTTTTTATTTTTTGCAGTTATAAACCATTGTTGGTAAGAAGTCTTGTACCTTATGAAATTTCGAGCGAAGATGAACAGGATAGTGGACCTGACACCGACGACTATGTCCCAAGTGAAGAAGAATCCATTAGCTCAGAGTCCCAGGCAAGTTCTGGAACGAATAATGATTCAACGGATAAAAAATTCAATCATCCTGATATTGACAATGAAGAAGTATTGGTTGAGACTCAAAATAATGAAGCTAGAAAGAGAAAAAGCGTTCCTGATCCATCACTATGGATCAGAAATAAAAACAAAAGGTTAAGGATGAAAGGAAAACCTTATCTTGGATTTAGTAAAAAGAAAGGAGAGAAAATGAGACAAAATTGCCCAAAAAATGGGAGAAGCATTAAAGAAACATGTAACTCAAAGAAATGTAAAAACTCTAAAGTGAGGTTTTGCACGGAAATATCTGAAGAATGTAGGGCAGCTATTTTTGAAAAGTTTTGAAATGATCTGAATTGGGATCAGCGTAAAGTTTTCGTCGCATCACATGTTATAAAAGTTCCAACTCGTACGAAAACCAAAGAAAATTCCAGGAGATTAGGCACATATCATTATTATTTAAACGATGCAAACGAAAATCTTGAAGTTTGTCGTACCATGTTCTTAAATACACTAGATCTTGGCTACAAAACGGTTCAAGCTTGGATCGACAACAGCAAATTTGAAATGAGTAAAGAAGCTTCTACAAGTACAACCACCAAGGAATACGTAAGAAGGAGATTCGATACGGACTATGGATTATTAAATAACTTTTTTGAATCATTACCCAAACTTCCATCTCATTACTGTCGTCGAGATACTGTTAAACTGTACCTGGAAAACGCCTTTCAAAATATGGCTCACTTTTACAGTGTCTACTGTCATGACTTTTGCAACGACAAAAAAGTAACTCCATTGGGAAGAAATGTTTTTTCTAAGAAGTTTAAAGAGAAGAACTTGTCACTATACAAGCCGCAAAAAGACCAGTGTAATACTTGTTTTTCGTTTAAATATGGAAATATTTCCGAAGACGAATATAAAAAGGAAAGATCTTGCGAGACAAGCTAAGAATACTGATAAAGAGGAAGCGGAAAAAGGCAATCTAATAGTCATTACAATGGATCTGAAGGCAGTCAAGTTATGTCCTTTTCTTCCCGCTAATAAAATCTATTTCAAAACAAAGCTCTGTTGTCACAATTTTACAGTGTATGACCTTAGGACAAAAGATGTCTTTTGTTACTAGTCCAGAAAGCCACTGCGCATCCGCTAGGAAAAATATTCTAATTCGGATTTTTTGCAAAATCTTACTCAAAAAGGACTCCTTTTAACAAATTTGCATGTTGCCAGGACCAAAAGGTGGTCAAAAATTTTTTAAACGTTTTTTTTTGTTTTTTCTTAAAATTATTTTTTTTCCATGGAAAAAAGTTTTTTTAGGTTTTTGGATCATTCCAAACAGAAAAGGTCTTTAGTGACTTTTCTGTAAAAATGATAGTTTTTGACCTATAAGCGATTAAAAATTGAAAAATTGCGAAATCGGCCATTTTTAACCCTCAGAAACTATGTGAAAAACTAAAAATTTGAATGTTGCCAAGGTAGGTAGATATTCTTTAAACATCGATTGATGAAATCCCGAAGAGTTCTTTGCAATACAATATTCAAAACTCTTTTGTTTTTTAATTGCTAATCAATCGTGCGCGACACTATTTTCCACCGACAGTATGGTGCAAATGAAAGGAATAAATTCGTTATTTCGTAAACCGGCGTTTTTAAGGAAAAATCCCGAAACAGGTTAATTTTTATTTTTAAGTTATGATATTGTGGCATATATGGTATACTAGTGACGTCATCCATCTGGACGTGATGACGTAATCGATGATTTTTTTAAATAAGAATAGGGGTCGTGTGGTAGCTCATTTGAAAGGTTCTTCAATTCTCTATTGAGTAATATGAACATTTGCATAATTATTTATACAGGGTGTCCAAAAAATTTTTATTAAATTAAATTATTTGACAAAAAAAGAAGTAGAAGGACACCCTGTATAAATAATTATGTAAATGTTTACATTACTGAATAGAGAATTAAAGAACCTTTCAAATCAGCTACCACAAGACACCTATTCTCATTTAAAAAAATCATCGATTTCGTCATCACACCCAGACGGATGACGTCATTAGTATACCATATATGCCGCAATATCATAACTTAAAAATAAAAATCGACCTGTTTCGGGATTTTTCCTTAATAACGCCGGTTTACGAAATAACGAATTTATTCCTTTCATTTGCACCATACTGTCGGTCGGTGGAAAATAGTGTCGCGCACGCTTGATTAGCAATTAAAAAACAAAGGAGTTTTGAATATTGTATTGCAAGAAACTCTTCGGGATTTCATCAATAGATGTTTAAAGAATATCTACCTACCTTGGCAACATTCAAATTTTCAATTTTTCACATAGTTTTTGAGGGTTAAAAATGGCCGATTTCGCAATTTTTTAATTTTTAATCGCTTATATGTCAAAAACTATCATTTTTAGAGAAAAGTCACTAAAGACCTTTTCTGTTTGGAATGATCCAAAAAACCTAAAAATACTTTTTTCCATGCAAAAAAAAAAATAACTTTAGGAAAAAAACAAAAAAAAAACGTTTAAAAAATTTTTGACCACCTTTTGGTCCTGGCAACATGCAAATTTGTTAAAAGGAGTACTTTTTGAGTAAGATTGTGCAAAAAATCCGAATTAGAATATTTTTCCTAGCGGATGCGCAGTGGCTTTCTGGACTATACTGGTTCTCTGAAGATCAGAATAATATAATGAAAGCATCAACATTCACAAGTTGCATTATGCATTACTTGAAGACGCATTGCTTGACTGATTCTAAAACACCAATCGTGATGTTCTCCGATGGATGTGGATATCAGAACAGAAACAGTGTTTTAGCTAATGCACTATTAAATTTTGCTATGAGATACAATATCTTTGCATACCAAAAATTTCTTGAGCCGAGTCACGCTCAGATGGAGTGTGATTCGGTACATAGCGTTATAGAAAGATGTCTTAGGCATAGAGAAATCCATTTGCCTAGCGATTATGAGTCAGTACGAAGGAAGCGAGAAAAACTCCTGCCCCTTACAGAACTCGACTGCTGGAATCTTCATTTTTCAAAGATTTCTCCTCCTCAAAGTATTTAAGATACTCTTCTATTAGGCCTGGAAGAAAAACCAACGATCCAGTAATCAATGACATCAAGAGTATTCAATATGATCCATGCGGCACTATAAGAGTAAAATTAGATTATGAGGATGAATACAAAGAACTTCCATGTAGACCAAAAACTATGCCAACAATATTGGAATATCCCAAACTGTTACAAGGACCATGCAAAATTAAGTCTGAAAAGTGGCAACATCTGCAGGAGTTAAAATCAGTTCTTCCCAAAGATACGCATGCATTTTATGATGCACTTTTACATGAATAATTTTGCAGTTCCGAATCATTATTTTAAAAAATATGTGTGCATATTTAACAAAATACCCTAAAACAAACTTTTCTATTATTTTTTTTTGTTTTAAGTTGTAGGAAATAATTTTTTAAGTTTGAAAAGAAAAGTTAGCAATGTTTTTTATTATATCATTTTCTCCTATAGGCAAAATAAAGTGTTGTAAAATATCCTATTTGACAATATTTAAGAATCAATATATCCTAAGTGTCCTAATAAATACATAATTTAACAATTCTACTATTTTATTTCAAAACAACCTTATAGTTTATCTTATTTAAACCACTGTCTTAAAAAATAATAAAAAAGTCCTTATAGTAACGATTTAATCAGTTTTTTGTTTCTCCTGAAAAAAAGAGGTATTGCCAGGTCACCAGCGATAAATCCTATAATCGAGAGACAAAAGTTGATACCGGAGTACCAGTTTGGATTTAGGCAACAACATGGAACAATTGAGCAGGTACATAGGGCTGCCAAGGTAGCAAGAGATGCAATTGAAAAGAAAGAATACTGCACTGCAGCCTTTTTGGATGTCTCACAAGCATTTGATATGGTATGGCATGATGGGCTGCTATCTAAAATAAAAACTCATTTTCCCCATCCTATCTATACACTTCTGAGATCCTATCTTACCAATCGATACTTCCAGGTTAGACATAATGAAGCAGTATCAAACATAACTCCAATTCTATCAGGAGTACCCCAGGGCAGTATATTGGGACCAACTTTATACTTACTCTACACAGCAGATATTCCCACAACAGCAAACAGCACAATTGCTACATACGTAGATGATACTGTTATAATGGCCTCTAGCTCGGTTCCAGTTACAGCGTGCCAAAATTTACAACATCATTTAAATGGTTTAGAGAAATGGTTACAACTGTGGCGAGTTAAAGTAAATGGCAGCAAATCTGCACATATAACATTCACTTTATGCAGGGAAAGTGTACCAACTGTGCATATAAACAATACCATCATACCCACAAGAAATGATGTTAAATACTTAGGAATACATTTTGACAGCCGACTAAATTGGGGAAAGCACATCTGGAAAAAACGACTACAACTAGGAATAATATACAGGAAAATGTATTGGTTTTTTTTTGGCACACGATTTTGCCATTCAGCCAGTCACAACTTTTTAAGTTCTTCCTAAAGCAAAGAAAAGGAAGTAATTATCACAATACCTATTTGATTATCAGTAAGGAATAACATGGTTACTCGCTTCTCGTCTAGGGACCCATCAAGACAATAAATTAATACACAAACTAGACTGGTTAAAACAAAGGTTACTAGTTTAACTGTGCTCACAAGTTAAGGTTACTTTTTGAAATAAATTCTGTTAAATAGTCATATACGGTTTTATTATTTAATGACAAAAGGTAGCAAATGTTATAGGGAGGAAGGATTTTATGTTTGATTAAATTTTTTATTAAGTCATCAGTTTGTTGCGTATATTTTGTACATTCAAAGAAAATATGGTTTAAATCTGCTTCTTTTTGACAATCTTCACATAAATTGGAACTTAAAATTCTAAGTTTTGCTAGATGGGCTGGATAACACGCGTGTCCAAATCTCATTCTGATAATAGATGTAATGTATCTACGTGGGACAGAGTAATTTTTAAACCAAAATTCACTCGGGATTGTGGGTTGTATCAGTGCATATTGTGACTTGGAGTGTTGACTATATTCATAATATTCTTGTTTCCACTGTTTGTTTAGATCATTCTTGATTTTTATAAATACATCTGGAATGCAGAGCTTATAATCTGTTTTCACACCAGAAGCAATGGCTTTCTTAGCTAATATATCTACATGCTCATCAGTGGCGTCGGGCCGGGGGGGCACGGGGGGGCACGTGCCCCCCAACATTATGCAAAAAAAGAAAAAAATAATATAAATTATCTTTAAATTAAGTATATGTATACACTAAAAGTTACGAATGAATAACTAATATAGATCCCCCGTTAGTCTATTTTTCTGTATGCATCTAATTTGATTCTGTGTGTGTAAAGTATGCGCGTGTTACAACTAAATTTACAAGTGCCGGTGAGCCGACTCTGGCCGGTTGCGCCCGAGCTGGAGCAGCCGATCGAATGCACCCGAGCCCAGCCGACGCCTGGCGGAGGGATATCATACCAGCTCAGTGCGCGTGTGTTGTGTTGTGTAGGTGGTCGCCACGTTTTATTCGTTCAATAAGCTTATTGTTACTAGCTGAGCTGCTATTGTTTGTGTAATTTTTGCGGATGTTCGTTTGTTATCATGTCTAAGAATCTAAGAAACAGTCCTCTGTACTAACATTCTTTAAAAAACTTGGAAATTCAAGTGAAAGTGTAAATGAAGATAGACATTTAGCGGGAAGTAGCACTGGAGGTAGCGTTGGTGATGAATCGCCATCTTGTTTACGCCCAGATCGTGATGCTACATTCCAGGGCGAAAGTAGAGATCCTTCATTGGGAGTACAAAGTGCAGATATTGCAAAAGGAGCATTTCAGCCTGTTGATTGTTTTAAGGTAAGCAAGATTCAATCCAAATCGAGGCAGTTCAAAGAATCCTGGTACAGTGAATTTAATTGGGTCGAATATAGCCCCATTACAGACGCTGCATTTTGTTACCCATGCCGACTATTTTGTCAACATAAGTCTGGTCGCGGTGAGGAGTCATTCACTAAACTGGGCATGAACAATTGGAAGAAAGCTTTGGAAAAATTCAGGAAACATGAGAAGAGTGAAATGCATCAAAAATCTAAACAGTTTCTCAATGAGTATAGAAAAGCAGGAAGCACGGTAGCAGATTCGTTGTCCTCGGCACATACTAAAATGGTTGAGATGAATAGGAGGTATTTAAAATTCATAATTGAAAACATCCTATTCCTTGGAAAACAGAATCTTGCCTTAAGAGGACATGATGAGAGTACTGCTTCATTTAACAGGGGGAACTTTATAGAACTGCTAGAACTGAGATCTACTGAAATGGAGGAAGGAATCCAAACATTAATGAAATCCCCAGTCCATTCATACAAAAGTGCCCAGGTACAAAATGAGATAATAGATTGCATAAAAAGTGAAATGCTTCAACAAATTGTCCAAGAGGTGAGTGAGGCTTTGGCCTACTCAATTATTTGTGATGAAACTACGGATATTTCAACCCGTGAACAGCTTAGCATTTGCATTCGATACATTACTAAAATAGATGGACACATTAAAATCAATGAAAGGTTTTTGGGCTTCGTTGATGTGTCAAACACTACTGGTGAAAATTTACATCACACTATTAAACAGTATCTGCAGCAGTTGGGTATAAGCTTAAATAAAATGCACGGCCAGGCATATGATGGAGCTAGTAACATGAGCGGCAAATTCAAAGGTGTTGCCTCAAGGTTCCAAGAAGAAGAGCCTAAAGCTTTGTACACACACTGCCATGCCCACTTGCTTGATCTGGCTGTTCAGAGATTTTGTGAAGAAATAAGACAGCTTCGGAATTGCTTATCCATAGTAAATAACCTGTATAACTTAATTAATGCATCAGCTAACAGGTTTTCAATATTTGAATCAATATGTAAGCAAAGCGGAGAAACAAAAATGAAAAGACTGGTGAGCTTGTCTCGAACTAGATGGACAGTTCGACACAAAGCAATCCATGTAATTCTAGAGCAGCTCCCTGAAGTGTACGAAACTTTGGAAGTTATTGCAAACGATGTATCAAATCGTAAAATTGCAGCCGAAGCTGATGGTCTAGCCAAACAAATCAGCACATTTGAATTTGTATTCAGTTTAAAACTATTGCACAGCGTTTTGAGTCAGACTGATATACTCTCCAAAGAACTGCAGAGTGAATCTCTTGACATTTCTAAGGTTTTTGCAAAAGTTGAATCAGTCATTGACTGTTTAAAACTGGACAGAAATGATGATGGCTTTATTCAGATGTGGAATGAGTCAGAAGAACAGTGTAACAAATATGGTATGAAAGGTTTGTCAGTTGAAAGGCCTTCACTACCACGCAAACGGAAGATTCCGAAAAAACTTGAAGCTAGTAGTAGCTCTTCAGATGCTGCATTTCATCAATCACGTGAACAGATGTTCAAGACTGACATTTACTTTGCTGCTTTAGACACAGTAATTGTAAACTTGCAATCTCGTTTTTCCAAGAACGATTATGATAAAATCAACTGCATTGCCCAGTTACTATTTAATTGGACCGAAATTGACAACAACGCTGTTATGGCAATCCAAAAGTTTTATAACTTGTCTTTAAGTTTCTCTGCACATCTTAAGTTTTTTCACTGTTATGCAAAGAACAATTTTGTCAAAACAGACAAAGCAACCACAAGAGTAACGTTCCAAGAGTTGGCTGATTTTTTTATTGAGAATGATCTTCAAGCCAGTACACCAGATGTTTGGCAGCTACTAGAAATATCACTTTCGTGGCCTATCACAACAGCAAGCGCAGAAAGATCGTTTTCTACACTACGAAGGCTAAAGACATTTCTTCGAAGCACCATGACAGAAGACCGCTTAAGTGGGCTTGCCCTGATGTCTATTGAGCAAGAATTGACGTCTGAATACATGAAAGATAAAAAACTAGATCTGTTAGTTGACAGATTTTCAAATCTAGCCGATAGGAGGCTAATGCTTCATTAGAACTAACGAAAATTGGTTCGTTGAAAACCATTACTGTAGTTCTGTTCACCTTAAAACTTTGTCTTGTACACAAATTTGTTTTTGTGTTATAAATGTCCATGCAGTTATGTCTAGAATCGAATAAACTTGTATATTTTGAAATTGAGTCTTTTTACAATCCATCAATATAGTAAAAATTGATTAAAACCAATGTTTAACAAAAATACACATATACTTTACTTTAGTTCTTAAGTGGTAGTTTTCAAAAAAGTTTCCACGGGACCACCACTCCCCCCCCCCCCGTAGACCCCGTGCCCCCCCAAATTATTAGGTCACGCTACGCCTATGATGCTCATTATACTCGAGCCCTATGTGAGCTTTAATCCACAAAAATCTAACTGTTCTTTGCTCATGGTGTAATTCAAAAATAATTTTTTTAATTAGAAGAATGTAAATATTTGTGTTTTTACTGGGTAAAAACACAGTCTTAATGGCTAAAAGAACCGACAAAGAATCAGACGCAATTGTTGCGGAGCTGTCATTGGAACTCTTAAAATACTGTAATACTTCATAAATTGCTATGGCTTCAGCAGTAAAAATTGAAAAATTATGATCCAGTGTAAACATGTTTTCTATACTTTTTGAGGGGATATAAAAAGCGCATCCAGTGCCAAAAGAAGACTTTGATGCATCTGTGTAAATAACTGTTGATTCTGGCCAATTTTCTAATAAATTTCTTAAAATATTGAAGCTGATTGCAGTATTTACATGGTACCTTGGTTTAATTACCGTAATAGTTTGCAAAAAAGTATCAAAATCTTCAAAGTTTGAGCTGTTATATGTATGTGAGTTGGTCTAATCGCAATATGAGAGATTCCTAAAAGCCTCACAAAGTGGAGGGGAGTTCTTGTGGATCCAATATTTATTTATTAAATCTGCATTATTAAGTTTGCTAATATTTTAGTAGAGAGAGGAGTTTCTATGACAAATATTAATCAGAAATTTTTGACTAAGATATTGTCTTCTATATCTCAATGGAAATTCAAGAGATTCAACATATAACGAATTGGTTGGAGTTGACTTCATAGTACCCAGGCAAATACGTAATATTGTATTTTGAAACACATCTATTTTTCCCAAGATATACTTAGCTGCTGAACCATACAAAACACATCCATAATCGATGATTGATCTTATGTACGATGGATAAAAAAGCAATGCCGTTTCTACATCGGCTCCCCACCAAGTTTTAGAGATTGCTTTAAGGAAATTTAATCCCTTGTTGCATCTGTTTAACATGAATTCGATGTGTAGCTTCCAAGTTAATTTACGGTCAAGAATCATCCCTGAATATTTAATTGAGGCACAGAAATTATACTCACGACTGCTTACTGTTATTTTGTCTATTTTTGGGAGATTATGTCTCGCGAAAATACATATAATGGATTTGCTCGGTGCTATTTCAAATCCATTTTCTTTGAACCAGCTATTAGAGAAGTCGTCCATTTTTCCTAAAATTTGTATGCACTTTTCGTATGATTTGGAAGATGAGTATATCAGAAAATCATCAGCATATTGTATTATATTAAAGCTGTTATTTAACATTGAGATATTGTGCAAGTCAGCTGTATACATATTAAATAATAGATGGCTTAAAACTGACCCCTGTGGAAGTCCTAGGTTATTATATCGAGGACCTATCAGTCTATTATTATTAGATCTCAGATAAATGGTATGTGAAAATTTCTAATCATTCTTTCCATTAGATGTCAAGACACACACTATTATATGCACCTTATATATCTAAACATATTGTAGGTAGATATGTATTATTGGTAAACGTATCCTGAATGTCTGTTACTAATGTAGCAATAGCGTCTATAGAACCACATCCTTTTTGTATCCAAATTGAAATTCTGGAAGTAAGTTATTCCTATCTAACCACCATTCTAGTCTATGTTTGATCATTCGTTCTAATGTTTTTAGTCAACAAGACATAAGGGAAATGGGTCTGTACGAATCTGCTAAGTTGGAATTTTTACCTGGTTTGAGAATAGGAATAATAATTACTTCTTTAAATTAATAAATAACTGAATTATTAATAATTATGTCGTTAAATATATCTAATAAAAAGAGTTTAGCAATTTTAGGAAGAAACTGAATCATAGGATATTTAATATTGTCTAATCCTGGGCTTGTGTTGCATCTGTTTTTGAGTGCCTATTCTAACTCAGCAATTTTAACTGGTTCTAGTAAAAATTCCTTTTCATTATTTTTTGTAGTAGGTATTATAATTTCTCGTGGTTTAACAGATGGTGGTGCTATCTGGTCAAAAAATTCTTCCTCTAATGTACTGTCAAAGCATTTTATTCGATATTGGTTTTCTGTTTATTTTCCTGGTTTGATTCCATAAGGATGATGATGGAGTATTTTTGTTAAGGGTGGAGACAAAATTTTTCCAACTTTGTTTTGCGATTGCTTTCAGTTTTTTCTTACCGTTTGCTATGGTCTTTTAGCATTTCAAATAGTTCTCAAAATTCGAATTGTGTTTATAATTTGAAAGTGGTTCTTGTCTCTCACTGATGATTTTGTCACAATCTCTATTCCACCAGGGGGGAGGGGTTCGAATTTTGCTTTTAAAAGGTTTGTACCGTGGAATTGAAATTTCTGCTGCCTGGTTGATCCCATCTATAAAGAAATTGTATTTTTCTGATATATTTTCCATTTGGTATTGCTTATCAAAAAATTGTTCTACACAAGATGTATATAAATACCAGTTGGCCTTTTTTACGTTCCACTGGCAATTTATTTCCATGTTGATGATAAAATGGTTTGAACCTAAAGTGTCAGGATAGACGGACCAGTTTATTTTACTAGTTAGTTCAGGCGAAACAAAAGTTACATCAATGGCTGAAGTATTTTGGTCAGGTCGGGTAAAAATAGTTGGTTGACCATTATTCATTACTATATAATCAAAGTCATCTGCCACTGTTATGAGTTGTTTTCCAACTGCGTCATTAAAAGTCGATCCCCAGATTGCATGATGTGCGTTGAAGTCTCCACCTACAAATGCTGGTTTACTGACTTCCGAAAAAATATTTTTCCAATCATCTACTGTGCTCTTACTTTTAGGTGATCTGTATATAGATAATATGCTTAATTCATTTTTTTCATATTTAATCTTTGTACCACAAACTTGAATATCCTTATTAAAATTACAATTTAAGTTTAATTCACTAAAAGAAATTGAATTATGAATTAAAATACCCACACCGCCAAAACCATCTTGGCGATCATTTCTGATAAGATTGTAACCATTAAATCGATACTGCAAATTTCTTTTAAACCATGTTTCACTTAAAAGAAGAATATCTATTTTTTCTTTGTTTAAATAATTCATTAAGTTACCTTTATTGGCAACCGCAGATCTAGCATTCCATCGACTTATTTTAAAAGTATTTTTAAGAGACATTAAAATTTACTATTATCTACTTTATTAAATACTTGTTCTAAACCTGAAATTATTATTTTATCGTTTATTGTTTTTATGTCTTCCAATGTACGAATGTTACTTAAAAGATTAATTATAAAAGATGACACACATAGTTTGGTTTGTATGGGTTAGGAGGTAAGGGTTGTGAGGGTCCAAATGTGAATGGAAAATGTGGTTGATGTGCTGGTGATTGCATAGTGTAACGGTCCACCCGTTATATTATCATTTTTAGCGCTGTAATTATTTTTAAAAAAATAATTATTTTCTCTTGACCTCCCTTTTAAATTCTTTAATTTATCGTAAAGGACTTCTCATGTGACGTCACACTGTACGGAACATAGTTGTTGAACCGTTCCTTGTCGTTTAATTCGTGTTCCGTGAGAGTTTGACGTTTTCCTCGCTGACTGTGGGAGGAATGAGAGGCACTTGGCCGGTGGCTGCGAGGTTGACAGGTTGGTGTTGGTGGTTAGTACCGTAAATGGCGGTTAATTTCTTCGAAATTAATTTTTATTTCAACTAAGTTTGGAAGTATAGTAAAAAGTTACCACCACTTGTTTCCTGGAGTACGGGTTTCCTGGAGTAAGGATGGGAGTACCATCAGTGGAAGAGGAATAAAAAATTAACCGGTAAATCGTTTTTTCTACTAATGTTTTTTAGTTAACCTTGAATATATGAAATAGTTGGTTCATTGTTAAATGTTCTTAGCCAGTCCCTTAGGTGAAGGATGTAGATTATTTCGATCTTTATATTATCTTTATATCGATCTTTATATTAATGGGGTTTTTGGTTTTACATAACCAAACATTTTTGAAGTCCTCAAATTAATATTGGAAATAATTACCATTTCTCTGTACGTTTTAAACCGATTGAACATCCAATATATCTATAAATTTTCATGTCCAATATATCTATAAATTGTCATGTAACTATCTTTGTCTGGTTCAATACCATTTCATTAAGGTATATAAAATGTATGTAGATGGCTATTACTATCTTAATCTCATGTTATTTCAGATAAGTCATATTTTATATTCCTATTTCAAATGCAATGCCATTATTTGTTCATGTTTTCAAACTCAAAATAGTTCAAGGTTACCTGAGATTAGTTTTTGTTCCATTTTTAATGGTTGTTTTTTTTATGTTATTGCTTCTAAAAAGTTTTCCTCGATTATTTCTTCTTCTCTTTACTTTTGTTTACCGGTTTATATGAGAAATCAAACGAAGTATATGTTTTTAGCCATTTGGAAGAAAACTAACCCTCATGTGATGTCGTACCCACCTTGACTACCTAGGGAAGCCACCTTGACCTTATTGCAGCTACCGCCAAGTCAAACTGGGAGTATGTTTTGGGAACAAGCTTTTTGGGGGACATTCCAGCGCCTTTTCGTCCTGCCACCTGGGCCTACGGGGGGGCATGGAGGTGCATCATAGTGATGCTCATTTTCTAGGATGCAACCGCAACCTCGTTTGGGAACATTTAGTGAGGAGTTTTAGTAACTATTGGTTTTTTTTTATATTTCAGACTATCTGTTAAATACACTATGTTTTTTTTCCAGATTTAGGTTACCTCTGTTTTTTTTTGACATATGTATTTGTATATTAGATTATTTGGTTCCCAAACTTTGTATCTACGGTAACGTCTTGTGCACAGGAATAAGCCTAGAGAAAATTAGGTTTTTAATACTTTATTATTGCTTTGATATTGGTTTATGTAATTCGGGTAAATTTATTTTGTAACATTACTTGCTTGTTTCCCAAATATTGTATTTATTCGCTTTATTTCGTTTGTTCGGTTACTTCGTCGTTACTTTATTTCATTGCATTTGCTCGGTTAATTTAGGTCATTTTGTCGGTATTTTTCTTAACTTCACTTCTATAACGTTTATTCATTTGTATATTTAATTTTGCTTTATTCAGTATTGTATTTTCTCTTAGTGAGGCTTGGGCCTATTTATTTGTATTATTTTCATCTTCGTCGGTTTCCTTTAGTTGTACGTAGCGGGCGTACTATAACCATTTGGTAGAAGACTTATGTAATTTTGTACCCTATATGTTAGTAAGAGGTACTTATATTTAAGTTTGTAACAGATAACATTATTGTTGTTATCTTTAAAATATATATATCTTCTTGTATAACTTATGTCATTTTAGAGTCACAGCATAATATGAACTTGCTTAACTCAGAGATTGTTAAAAATCTGGTAGTTATTTTTAATAAATATGTTTATTTATTTTGTATATCATTTATTTTTATTATTCCTTTATGTTCATTATTACAGGTTTGATATATTTAATATCTGACAGCAGTATAAGATACCTGGGAGAATGATCGAAGATCATTTTCATGGCGCCCATGATTTGTTAGATTTATTTATCTTGTTCGTCTTTAGAAATTATTCATCTTCATTCCTCTTCAGTACATTATTCTTATTTTATTATTTCATATTTTAGTCATTATTACTATCTACATAGAGCTACTGTTCTTCGACAGGCATGCAAACGAGCCGTATCCATCCTTGAGTGTCAAGTTGCTCTCTTGCATCTATAGCTAGCCAACTCTATTCAGTTTGCCTCTGTCTCTTCCCACGTCTACTTATTATCCCTTCTAATTCCCCTTTCTTCAGTACTACTGCAAAGTAGTATTTTTTATTTTTCCTACTTCGGCTCAACCGCTGAAGTCCCTTCATTTTTATTTTCATAAGAGGCCCCAACTAGTTACCTTAGTCTTTTCTTTTCTTCTTTTTTTTTTCCTTACTTCTGTTGGAGTATATCTTTCTTTTTACTTTCACTCCAACAGAAGTTTTCTTATTTTTGTTACACTGGCTGCCCAATGCGTGGTGCCAACCGTTTTATGGTTCTAAGACAGTAGTTCTTTTAGTTCAATTTTCTTTTATTGGAATTTTCTGTTTTATTAACTTTTTGATATCTTTGTATATATGTTATTTCTGATTTATTTTTGTCTTTAATTTTTATTAATAATAAACAGGTAGACTTATACTGCTTCTTTTGGTTTTGGTTAGTTTATTTTTGATACCTCATTTTCAGTTATAGTGGTACAGCTCATATTTTAGTTTGAATTTTGTATTTTTATTGGAAACTTATTTATGTATTTAGATTGAGTATACATAACTGACATTATGTTCTATTAGTTAAATTTTTATTCCTTCTACCAATGGTAGTACGTTTGCGCGTACAATTAATCGTTGAATATATGCATACATTTTTTTCTAGTATGGTTATATTTTATACATAACTAGAAATCATTTTCAGTATTTAGGTATTTTATTTACGCTATTGATTTGATTATTTATATATTTTGCTGGCATTTTGATTTGTTGGTGTGTCGCTAATATTTTCTCCATATGTATCTTTGTCTTACAAACTTTAGATTATATTTTATATTTGTTATTTTTGATATTTGGGTTGTTTGGTAAGACAGGCACACACCACAAAGCAATATCAGTCCAGACATTAGTTTCTATACATGATACGTTGAATTCGCATGGTTCGGATGGTTACAGATGGTCATCCAAACTATTTTTCTTTAATTGGTAGTGTTAAATATAACAATTATAATTATTGTATAGTAAAGTAGTTCCATTATCCATCTCAGTTTCTAGTTTTATTATTGTTGATAATAATATTATATCAATGTGGGTACCATAATATAATGCTCATAGAAATCAGATACTTTAGGTTGAGATTTAAATATAAATTCTTTATTAGTTAGGAAACATTGATACTATTTTCCTACTAAGTTATAGAACAGTCTTCAGAAGAAGATTACCTTAACAGTGTTGTTCAAGCTAATCTCTTCTTCTGTTTGTCTTTAGCTTAGCTCAATCTTTAGTATGGTTAGAAATTTTAGTCTGATATTTTTTTTGTCATCTGATAATGCAGGTACCTACATACATTGCTTGATTTCATCTTTGGCTTTGTTGTTGATGACTTTTAATTTATTACTTATTAATTTAATTATTATGTAGTACTTTATGTATGAGTTTAATTTTTTTTTGGTATTAGGCATGGTGCATTGTAATTATTATTATGAGTCAATGTTATTAATTGCTAATCCTGTCAGTAGGATTATACAATTAATCAGAACTTCACTTGTATTTTTGTTTAGTTTTTGCACACCTAACCCCTTAAGTTAGAAGGGTTGTTGAATTATTATATATTTATATACTTATTTGGACAGGTAAGCTCATACAAGTAGGTACTCTTGTTTAATATGGATATTATTATGGAACTGTATGTTATGCACTACTTATCTCAGGTTATGTGTTATATTATTTGGAATATTTGATTACTTACTAATTTTTTTTTTGATCATATTTATATCTTATTATTGAATTTGCCATATTGGAAAGATGTGGTTTTTAATTTGTTATTGGGTTACTCTATTAACATTATTTGTCTCCAATATCTTAAACACTTTATAATAATTTATATCCTTCTATCCTACACAGTATGATTCTGGAATTAGTTTGGAATTTTGATGTAAGTATGTATGAATTCTTGAGTCTTTCATATTTCTTCTTAGAAACTACTTAGTCTGTTGATGCTCAAAGTTGGTGAATACGTGGGTTCGAAGTTCAGCAGTTGGCCATTGCTATCCGATTTCGCAATCTATGTTTTTCATTGCAGAGTAGACAGATGTTAATCTATCATAATATTTCTGGTCAGGAAATGTCTGCAGCAGGTCCTAACCATTCTAGTGTTATTCCAATTATTCCAGTTACATTTTTACTATTTGATAGGGAAGTGTTTAGTTTATATTATGTCTCGTACTTCATAGTATGTCTGTTTGTTGACTATTCCTATACACAGTAGATCCCTTAATTTAGTATTTGAGGTGTTTAGACAAATGAGTTGTTCATCAGAGTATATTCCCACTTCTTTCCTTAGGCATTAGTTGCTATTCAGATTCTGGAATATTTCCTGAATAATTCCACGTATGTGAGAACGCATGAATTTGCAGTTTTATTTAAAATTGTGCTCGTTCTCGTCAATTTTTTTCCCTATCACTTATCATATTTTTTTTTTCTTCCTATTATTTATCATAGTGCCATAGACCTTGTAAGTTCACTATTCATTCTGTTTTCTTTCTTACTTATTCTTATATTAGTACCTTATCTGTGTCTGGTTATTCTCATACATCTGTTGTAGCAACATGCTATAGTTCGCGAATACCAGCATGAATTAAGTTATGTATTTTCTAGAATACTTTAGTCAATACACTTTAGGTATTTATCTTACCTTTGATTTAGTTTGGTTACATCTCTGTTACTTAGTCTGTTAGTAATTTTTTTCTGACTTATTTTGGATTACTTAGTTCAGATAGGTTCATATTACCGGATGAGGGTGTATGTAGACCTAATTTATTTATTTTGTTCAGTATTAGTTACCATTGGATCCAATAATTTAGTTTATTTAGTATTAGTAAGAATTGGTCCATAAATTTGCCTGATCGTTCTTCTTTGGATATACTCCTATATAAATCTGGTGTCCATTGATAGTCCGATTCTGGATAAGTGTCCGATTCTTCATTTATTTTGTGTATTTAGTTGGATAGGTTCGTATTACCGGATGTGGGTGTACGTAGACCTGATCTGTTATGTGGTTTAGTATTGGTGTGAATTGGTCCATAAATTTGCCTGGTCGTTCTTCTTTGGATATGCCTTTTATGAATCTGGTGTCCACTGATAGTTCGACTTTGGATTAAGTGTCCGATTCCACATTTATTTTGGTTATTGAGTTTTGGATTCCTTTGGTATGTTTATTATTGGTATTATTTGACATTAGTGAGAATTGTTCCATAAATCTTCCTGATTGTTCTTCTCTGGATATACTATTATGAATCTGGTGTCCATTGTTAGTTCAGTTTTGGATAAAGTGTTCAATTCTTTACCTATTTTAGTTACTGATTTTTTTTATTCACTTTGGTACATTTACTTTTGATATGGTTCGAATTGGCTCACACCTTTTCCTGGTTGTTCCGTTCTTGGATATACCCTTTATAAATCTGATGTCCATGGATAGTTCAATTTTGGTTTTAGTGCCCAATTCGACACTCAGTTATTATTATGAACTTAAGTACAATATTTAGTTTTGTTTTGACTTTTGAGCAATATATGTTAATATTTGGTAGCAGAGAGTAACATAGTAACATTTTAGTATGAGTTTGAGTCATGTATTGATTTATTTTTCCTTGACCATTAGTTTATATTTAGAAGTAATCTTGCGAATCAACGTGGATTGTTAGACTATTGTAAATTTAGTTGTTAATATTTTGAAGTTTAAAAAAAAAAAAATTTTTTTTGGTTAAAAAAATTTTTTTCCCCGAGTAGGAGGGGATTGTAACGGTCCACCCGTTATATTATCATTTTTAGCGCTGTAATTATTTTTAAAAAAATAATTATTTTCTCTTGACCTCCCTTTTAAATTCTTTAATTTATCGTAAAGGACTTCTCATGTGACGTCACACTGTACGGAACATAGTTGTTGAACCGTTCCTTGTCGTTTAATTCGTGTTCCGTGAGAGTTTGACGTTTTCCTCGCTGACTGTGGGAGGAATGAGAGGCACTTGGCCGGTGGCTGCGAGGTTGACAGGTTGGTGTTGGTGGTTAGTACCGTAAATGGCGGTTAATTTCTTCGAAATTAATTTTTATTTCAACTAAGTTTGGAAGTATAGTAAAAAGTTACCACCACTTGTTTCCTGGAGTACGGGTTTCCTGGAGTAAGGATGGGAGTACCATCAGTGGAAGAGGAATAAAAAATTAACCGGTAAATCGTTTTTTCTACTAATGTTTTTTAGTTAACCTTGAATATATGAAATAGTTGGTTCATTGTTAAATGTTCTTAGCCAGTCCCTTAGGTGAAGGATGTAGATTATTTCGATCTTTATATTATCTTTATATCGATCTTTATATTAATGGGGTTTTTGGTTTTACATAACCAAACATTTTTGAAGTCCTCAAATTAATATTGGAAATAATTACCATTTCTCTGTACGTTTTAAACCGATTGAACATCCAATATATCTATAAATTTTCATGTCCAATATATCTATAAATTGTCATGTAACTATCTTTGTCTGGTTCAATACCATTTCATTAAGGTATATAAAATGTATGTAGATGGCTATTACTATCTTAATCTCATGTTATTTCAGATAAGTCATATTTTATATTCCTATTTCAAATGCAATGCCATTATTTGTTCATGTTTTCAAACTCAAAATAGTTCAAGGTTACCTGAGATTAGTTTTTGTTCCATTTTTAATGGTTGTTTTTTTTATGTTATTGCTTCTAAAAAGTTTTCCTCGATTATTTCTTCTTCTCTTTACTTTTGTTTACCGGTTTATATGAGAAATCAAACGAAGTATATGTTTTTAGCCATTTGGAAGAAAACTAACCCTCATGTGATGTCGTACCCACCTTGACTACCTAGGGAAGCCACCTTGACCTTATTGCAGCTACCGCCAAGTCAAACTGGGAGTATGTTTTGGGAACAAGCTTTTTGGGGGACATTCCAGCTCCTTTTCGTCCTGCCACCTGGGCCTACGGGGGGGCATGGAGGTGCATCATAGTGATGCTCATTTTCTAGGATGCAACCGCAACCTCGTTTGGGAACATTTAGTGAGGAGTTTTAGTAACTATTGGTTTTTTTTTATATTTCAGACTATCTGTTAAATACACTATGTTTTTTTTCCAGATTTAGGTTACCTCTGTTTTTTTTTGACATATGTATTTGTATATTAGATTATTTGGTTCCCAAACTTTGTATCTACGGTAACGTCTTGTGCACAGGAATAAGCCTAGAGAAAATTAGGTTTTTAATACTTTATTATTGCTTTGATATTGGTTTATGTAATTCGGGTAAATTTATTTTGTAACATTACTTGCTTGTTTCCCAAATATTGTATTTATTCGCTTTATTTCGTTTGTTCGGTTACTTCGTCGTTACTTTATTTCATTGCATTTGCTCGGTTAATTTAGGTCATTTTGTCGGTATTTTTCTTAACTTCACTTCTATAACGTTTATTCATTTGTATATTTAATTTTGCTTTATTCAGTATTGTATTTTCTCTTAGTGAGGCTTGGGCCTATTTATTTGTATTATTTTCATCTTCGTCGGTTTCCTTTAGTTGTACGTAGCGGGCGTACTATAACCATTTGGTAGAAGACTTATGTAATTTTGTACCCTATATGTTAGTAAGAGGTACTTATATTTAAGTTTGTAACAGATAACATTATTGTTGTTATCTTTAAAATATATATATCTTCTTGTATAACTTATGTCATTTTAGAGTCACAGCATAATATGAACTTGCTTAACTCAGAGATTGTTAAAAATCTGGTAGTTATTTTTAATAAATATGTTTATTTATTTTGTATATCATTTATTTTTATTATTCCTTTATGTTCATTATTACAGGTTTGATATATTTAATATCTGACAGCAGTATAAGATACCTGGGAGAATGATCGAAGATCATTTTCATGGCGCCCATGATTTGTTAGATTTATTTATCTTGTTCGTCTTTAGAAATTATTCATCTTCATTCCTCTTCAGTACATTATTCTTATTTTATTATTTCATATTTTAGTCATTATTACTATCTACATAGAGCTACTGTTCTTCGACAGGCATGTAAACGAGCCGTATCCATCCTTGAGTGTCAAGTTGCTCTCTTGCATCTATAGCTAGCCAACTCTATTCAGTTTGCCTCTGTCTCTTCCCACGTCTACTTATTATCCCTTCTAATTCCCCTTTCTTCAGTACTACTGCAAAGTAGTATTTTTTTTGTTTTCCTACTGCGGCTTCTCAACGTAGAAGCCACTTCACCTTTTCTTTATATAGCCCACACTCTCTCTTCCTTTTTATTACTTTTCATTATTTTTTTTCCTTACTTCTGTTGGAGTATATCTTTCTTTTTACTTTCACTCCAACAGAAGTTTTCTTATTTTTGTTACAATAGGAGGGGTGTTGGCTTTTCTTTTCTTTGCTGTAGGAAGGTTTTCACTACTAGAAATAGTTTGACGGTGTGTTGAAAATTGGGTTTGTTTCATACTTATATTAGGCCGATTTAAAGAAGCATTATTGTTATTTACAGGGAGTGTGGGAAATTCTTTATCATAACTTGAAAGAACAGAAAAAGGATTGTGACTGATTTGGCCGGAGAATGAATTTTCGCAATATAATTTTGCTTCTAAAAAGGTAGTTTTTTGATAATGGTCTTGATTTTCTTCTGCTTTTCATAAAAAGGGCAGTTTTTAGATATTGTTACATGGTTACTATTTTTACAGTGAATGCAAAACATACTTTTCTCACATTTATGATCTGGATTTTTTATTTCACCACACTGTATACAGGATTCCTGTGAGCTTTTACACTGATTAGAGACGTGCCCAAATTTCAGGCACCGGTAACATTGAACAGCCCTACCAACAAAATGCTCAACAGGAAAATAAACACGACTGAAAGCAACGAAACTGGGTAGAATATTTCCCTCAAAAGTAATTACTACAGTTTTCTTATCTACATATTCTATTGTACTTTCTTTTTGAATCCTACGTTTTGTTCTATATATATTTAAAACTTTTGACGTGCATTCAATATTCTCTAAAAGATAATTAACATCAAACGTCGTATCCACGTCTCTTACCAACCCTTTCACTTCTAACAAGTGATTTGGTATATAAGCTCGCAAATGGTATACAATATTTGGATTGGATTTGGTATATAAGCTATGTTCTTTTAGAGACTCATTATTTACTAAGTTGTTAGCATCTAAACGAGAATTTAATAAGACGTTTATCCTATTCTTCCCAATACTGCGTATTTACTGTATGTGAGTAAATTTTAACTTTTTAAATAATAAATCGCCTAAAACCATGGGGTGTAATCTTGATAAATTACTTAAATCACCAATTCTTTCAATATATACCCAGATATTATTTAAATTGTACTTATCTGACTGCAAATTAAAATGCTTTCTCTCCTTTTCCTTGGACTGCAAATCATCTTTTTCCTGAGTTGTTTCACCACTAGTTTCCAATACACTATTTCCACTAGACACGTCCATATCAATTTCTTTCGTCAAAGAGGACGTCTTTAGATTTTTATCCCCCATTACGGGGTCTATTTATTTAAAAACACACAATTTATGTATTTATTTTTAAACGATCACCAAAACAAAAAGATAAAACTAGAACTAATTAACAAGCTATTAAACCAAATACGATTACTACTACACACGTCCGTATGGCTTAAAAGTATGCGGTAGAATGAATGTATTGGTTCATAAACAAAAACTCCAAATTAAGTCTATACAATAAATTATTATTGTATAAGTCTATCCTAAAGCCAGTTTGGACTTACGGTATTCAGATATGGGGACAGCATCTAATTCCCATTTACTGAAACTTCAGCGTTTTCAATCAAAAAGTCTTGAGACATATTACCAACGCACCGTGGTATGTGCCCAATTATGTTATACATCGAGACCTTCAGATCCAAAACATTAAAGACACCGTTGTCTCACTCAGTGGAACCTACAAAAATATACTACTGAAGCATCCAAATACGCTTGCGCAAGACCTACTTAAGCGACCGAGGAGAGGAAGACTAAAACGCCGTGACCCATTAGACCTTTCTGTACCTGTAATTACTTAAACGTAGACTATATAATTTAATGTGTGTGTATTTTAACTATTGATGTTTTTTATATGTTCGTAAAATATGTCTTTGTAAATTGTTATTTAGATGTCAGATATTTTTATCAGAAATGTATCGCAAAGGAGTTTCATCACTGGATGGATTTCCACTATGTTAATGTGATAAACCTATTGCTTATTGTTTTTTTTAATTGCAGTAAATAAAGGATGTTTAAAAAAACTCTTGAACGAAATTCATATTTTTTGACAAAGCTCGTTGACAAAATTTGATAAATTATGGTCGTATCTTAGTTTCCAAACCATACAAAACTTTTTATAAAGAATAACTTTTTTTCGGAAAATTAATAATATCGTATTTATCATAAATAAAAATGATGTTGGGTATCTGTAATTTGAGGAAAAATTTAATTTTTTTTTCACTTAAAAGAATGTAGTTACACATTAGAAAATTTTTGAAGTCCAAACAAATTCTCGTAATAACAATTTTCAATCTTGTGAAATATATAAAGATACTTTACTCTTGACAGAAATTCATATTTTTTGACATCTCTCATATACTATTAATAAAACTTAATATCGGATGATTGCATCTTCTGTTTTAGACCATGCAGAACTTTTTATGAAGAATATCTTTTTTTCGTAAAATCAACAATAAAAAAGTTTTCCGTATAGTTCCAACTTACAGGGTCATACTGTATATATTCGTACATTAGTAATTATTCGTTTGTTTTTAATTTTAAATACTATTCAAATATAATATTATTCATTTTAATTTTCAAAACATATCTAAATTTTATGATATAATAAATCAACTTCCACACATACTAAAGTAAATATTTGATTAGTTTTACTTACATGACTGAAACAGTATAGACATTTGCTCAATAATAATCAAAAATTTCGCTTACAAATCCTACACAAATACAGTTCATTTCTAGACCGACATAGAATAGGATATGTAACTAATATTCTGCATACAAAACCTACTCGAATTCAGTCGCCCCCATGACTGAAATAGTATAGGTTTTGTAAATCCGCATTCTGGCCACCTTGCTACATTTTCAAATTTCATATCTGCATCACAGACCACTTGAACATTAAGAGAAAAAAATGATTTTCTGTTTCTAAACACTTCAGCATCATTTCCACCTGAAAATATAATTTTAATGTCTCATCAAACGGAACAGTTTTTACTTGGGGGTTTATTAACACTGATTTGGAATTTAAATTAAAAAACAAATCTACACAAACTTTTTCTTAAAAAACACCTAATATTATTTTCTTAAAATGTGTTCATAAACTATTTCTGAACTTTACTTGAACAAAAAAGTCGATCACTTTAATTAATCATTTTATATGTATTAGCCTCTTACCAGATGATTGTATCCTTATATGCGTTCCATCAATTGCCCCTATAATTCGTGGAAATCTAAACATCGAATAAAATTTTTCTTGGTGTGTCAGGATCTCTTTTTGGGTTGTAGGCATTTTAATAAATCGTGGATACTATGTCGCTAACTACCTGGATACTTTTGCTATCGTTCTGCTGGCTGTAGCTACATCAATGTGCATACATTGTGCAACAGTTAAATATCTCAGACAACTTAGCAACTGGTTCATTGGACTAAGGCTATTGTTCCTAAAAGTATTTTATTTGTATTGTTTTATCTAATAGATCAGTCAACTTTTTTTGTTAGTATTACTTGGGTTAAGACATAGGTAGGTAATTAAATTATTAATTTCTAGAATTAATGGGAATAATACTGCCGTGTTAAGAATAGAAGTGGTAATATATTTCTCTTATTGGAAATATTCATCTTTTACATTATGTGCTTTATTGCCATCAAGTAAAATGATTCCTTATTTTTTTTGTAAAATAATTTATTTTTAAACATCATACAAGTAAATTATTATTTGAAAATCAATGAAATGGTATCATAAGTTAAATGAAATCAAAATTGTAGATAGGTACCTACTTCTATAGGACTTTTCAATGTTTCTAATTTGTTTCGAGCTTATATTCGGTGTAAAATATTAATATACAACATATGACAGAAGCTCCAAACAAATGAGAATAATTGAAAGTACTATTTTTAATAGAGCCCTATAGGGGGTCTATTGTTAATCATAACCTTATTAAGAGAGATATGGGCAGAATATTATACTGCATTTATTTTCTTACCTGTCATCAGGAAATTATAGACGATCTTCAATTAAAGTTAAAATAAACAAAACAGTTTCTTTGTAAAATCTAAATGTTCTAAAAAAAGTTAAATTGTCCATTGTTTGAAAATAATTAGGCCGAACAAATACCCGTCTCGGAAAACCATGTTCTATTATTTCCAACAAATCCAAATCATCATTGAAAATATCCATTTTCTTTTTATAAACAATAATATCATCAACAAACAAATTAGCAAATTTGAGGTTAAGTCAGAGTTTTAAGCATTTAAGTTTTCTTAAGCCGCCGAATTTGACGGCTTAAATTAAGTGAGGTTTAAATCGAGTTTGACATACGGTGCAACGAAAATATTTACTTTAAAAGGGCCTTAATCTTAAGCTAGCGTTAATATAGTCGGTGCAAACGGCCCTTAGGTCGAAATAACGTTATCGTTATTTTGACATTTGGGATGAAACATAAAAATAATTCATAGAATATACAAATTTTAGAAACTAAAAACTGTAAAACTGAAATTTCTTGTTTCGTGTGAATCGTTTGTTGTGAGAAACGTGCGTTCTTAAGACTTTATTTTGTTTTTGTTTAGATCTCATATTTTTTTGTGTTTAGATTATTAGGATATTAGTTATTATTAATTATTAGATATTAGATATTACCATAGTTATTACAGTATATTAGTTGCTATAGGATAGTTTATATTATTTTCCAACGTGTTTCTTAAATATCTGGTAAGTAATATTTTTTGACAGTACAATTGGAGGAAACCACAAAACCCATACCAATTAACAGAGGAGTGCGACAGGGAGATGTTATTTCTCCTAAACTATTTACATTAGCACTGGAAGATGTTTTCAAAACAATGGAATGGACAAACATGGGAATAAACATAAATGGAAAGAAACTAAACCACCTAAGATATGCAGACGATGTAGTAGTCATAGCATCAAGTTTTGAAGAACTACAAACCATGCTAACCGAACTAGCAATTGAATCCGAACAAATAGGTCTAAAAATGAATTTTGCCAAAACAAAAACAATGACAAACACACAAGCAGTAGAAGCAATTATCCAAAATCTTGACTGTGTTGTCAACTGTTTAGAACGAGAAACATCGAGAGAGAAGGCTACTGGAGAAGATACAATGGACGCAAATTCTCTACTTTCGCCGATCAATTGGCTATTTTTACTAAACCTGACATGGTGGCATTCAGTCCTATCATTCATTGACATTGCTGAAGTGCAATTACAGAAAAAAGAAGTTGATCTTTTGATGGCTCAAAATTGTCTCGAAAATGTAATGAAGAACTTGCAAAACTTGCGTGAGGAGAGCAAGTATGATTCTTTCGTTTTGAAAGCTAAATCTCAGTGGGAGAAGATGGGATGGAAGAGTCCGGATTTTCCGATCATTAGACAACGACGAACGAAAAAAATGCCAGGCGAGAAAGCAGAGGACAGTTCTCTGGATACAGCAACGAAACATCGCATTGGGTACTTTGAAGTTCTGGACAGAATGTGCAGTGAGTTACAAGAAACGGCCAACGGTTTTGATGAGATAAACTCACTTTTCGGATTTCTCAAACCTGAATCCTTCAAAAACATGGAAGAGAAAGAATTTGAAAAAAATGTGTGCAATTTGATGGAGAAATATCCAACTTTTTTTACCACTGCCCTGAAGTATGAGTTAATCAGTTTTGCGGATATGTATTTCTCACAAGAACAAGATTCTACCAAGAATAGTCAATTGCAATATTTGAACTTCATCGTTGAAAAAAATTTGATCAGCTGTTTCCCGGAGTGCTGCAGTTTATTGCGTTTATTCTTGACCCTTCCCGTCAGCACTGCCAGCGCCGAACGAACAATGAGTTCATTGAAGAGAGTCAAAGATCGTCAACGTTCTACAATGAGTGCAGAAGCATTGGACGATTTCAGCATACTTTTCATCGAACAGCAAGTCGCCAATCAAATTGATCTGGATGCAGCCATCGAAGTTTTCGCGGAGAAAAAAGCGAGAAGAGGATTCAAAAATAAATAAATTTTCTCGATGTAAAAAAGAATACAACTTTTATAATGCTCGATGAATAAATGAAAAATTTTTTATATTCATTAAATTCTTAAAACATATATCTTTCTCTTTCCATGGAACACCTGACACAACATAATTTTCTAGGGGGGGGCCTGAAGAAATTTTGCCGACTGGGCTTTTTTCTTTAAATCCGCCACTGCACACAAGACAATAGAAACGTAATACTAAACGACACCACAATAGAAGCGGTTAATGATTATATATATTTGGGACAGATTATAAAAATAAATAAGGAAAACCAAACAGCGGAGGTAAAAAGAAGGGTCAGATTAGCCTGGGCAGGATTTGGAAAATTAAAATGGGTCCTAAAGAAAAAAAATACAACAATACTTAAAAACAAGAGTGTTTGACCAGTGCATGCTCCCAATTCTCACATACGCATGCCAAACATGGACCTTGACCAAGGCAAACATGGATAAAATAATAAAGACACAAAGAGCCATGGAGAGAGCAATGTTAGGAGTAAAATTGACAGACAAAAAGCAAAACAACTGGGTCAGAAATACAACAAAAGTCAAAGACGCAGGCCAACATATAACCAGGCTAAAATGGAGCTTCGCAGGTCATAACGCTAGACAAACGGACAATAGGTGGAATAGCACGATACAACAATAGAGACCATGGACAGGAAAGAGAGCAAGAGGACGACCCCAGATGAGATGGGGAGACGACATTAAAAAGATAGGAGGAAAAACGCACTGGAAACAGAAAGCACTAAACAGAAGCGAATGGAGGAAACTGGGGGAAGCCTATGTTCAGAATTGGACGAAATAAAGGGCAAAAGAAGTAATATTTACGGTTATTTTTGTACACCGTTTTAAATGGGTTAATTAATTACTTAGTTAGATGTTAAATAGTAAAATATTTACGTATAATTTTATATTTTTATATTTTTAGAATTTTATATTCACCATTGGCGCGCAAACGGGTATTATGACCCATAATATTACCCGTACGCACGCCAATGGTGAATATAAAATTCTTAATTGTATGTAAAAAAATATGCAATAACTACGTCTTAAAACCCACCAAATTTGATTTGCATATCTCAACTGGTTTTAAAGCAATAAATAAATTGTCAGCTTGTAAAAAAATATTGAACATCCCGTATCTCGCAAACGAAGCGTTTGCGGACATATGATTATTAAGCAAACTGTCATTATTTTCATGTGCAAAATTACCCCTTAAAGTTTGCCGCACTTATTTCAAAAAACCCTGTACTGATGACAAACATGGCCAGTTGTTAAAGTACCTAACTTTTTTATTATCCAACATAAGCGAATGAAGCGAAAGACAAAATATTAAGAAAACCTGAGGCTATAGTTAGGTTTTAATTTCAGTATTTTATAAGTGCTAGAATAGTCCACAAGGTGATACGAACTGTGAGAAAAAAACACAGTTTGATTCGTACACTCAGTATACAATGACAGTTTGACTGTCAATTGATTGTCAATGAATAAGGCTATAACGTGGTAAAAAAATCATTTTAATCGAACAACAGGTCTAGGAATTTCGAAACTTCAAAAATGACCAAATTTTTAGTGGATCGATTTTTTTGCACCTGAGTGTAGATCCGCCCTGATCTACTAAGTTATTAGAAAATCAATGTTTTTACACATAATTAAAAGCAGTGGTTGAATATTGTTTAAAAATAGTAAGACAGTTCCTATCCAAAATAAAATATAGTAAATAAAATATTATATTTAATTAAAAATTTTGTCCATGCCTAATGTTAAAATGTAGTCACCTATAATAATTAGTCACCTAATAACACTACTTGGAGTAATATATTTATATTTTCAAAATGTTTCAACTTCTGCTTCATTATATTCTAAGGTACCTACTACTTGAATTCACCACTGCATGTTTTGAATAATTTTTTTTCAAAAAATATTTTTTTTAGACGTCCAGTGAAAATAAAGACAATGTGAGTTCTATTCCAGTGGACGAGTTATTCAGAGAAAAACAGAACTCAAACGAAAATAATAAGTATATTAATACCGTAAATAATTATCCAACATTAGGTAATTTAAACTCTGTAGCAAAAAAACATAATTCACCAAGCAGTTGATGAAACTTGCAATCAAGATACGGGAAAAATTAAAACAAAATCAATGGGAAAATCCCAGAAAAATTAAACTTAATGGCCAGAAACGCAAAGGAAATAAAGGAAAAGATTATTGCTTCTTTTGTGATATTACTGTTTTAAATTTTTCTAGACACGTTAGAAGAAACCACTACCAGGAAATTGAGGTACACTTCGCGTCATATAAAACTGGTACACTTTTTTTTCCCAATGTAAACCTGTGTTCAGTCTGACAATTATTGTTCGTGAATCACTTCGTTGTTGCCATCACAGACAACGGAATTGCACTAAATCTAAATACAAAAAAATAACGTTTAAAATGTATACATATTTCCAATTGTATACATATATTTAAATTCCACACTTGTTCACTGTAAAAGTTATTCATTTTGTATTAATTTCAAATTAAATTTTTAATTTTTCCAGTGTGTTTTATTTATTCTACACAACTTAATTCAGTTTTGTCCTACAATTTACGAGAAACCAGTCACACTTCTCGATTTGACATTAAACATAATAATTTAAAGTCATGTCAAGATTTATTATCTATCATTATTTTTTAATTGAAATATTTTCATAAATTATAATAAAACACGAATCAATGTGTGAATACTTAATTGAGATGACGTAAAAGTACAAATGTTTTAGTTTTTAGTATATTAAAAAATGCGGTCTGTCGCACAGCCCCGTTTTTATCTAGTTTGGTATAATATTTTCGTTGAACTGGCAACGTTGCCCTAGAAATTAGAATGACACTTGTGACAAGATCAACTTACACAACTTGAAAAACACGATTTTCGGTTATAAGAGTTGTACCAGTTTTTTTTTGACGCGAAGTGTACAACGTATTTTTTCAAAGCCAGCGGGTTCTACCGAAAGGAAACAGTTTTTAGACGTTTTGAGAAAAAAGGAAATTTTTTAAATAGCAATCGTTTCAAAAAACCTATAAGATCATCAGTAAATAATACAGAGCTTTTACCTTGTTCTGATTGCCTGGGCATATATTCTTCTAAGCAATTGTGGAGACATGGGAAAAATTTTAGTTCCAATGACAGTAAAAATCATCGCTCTGTTGCACAAAACTTATTCTTCTTCCTTCTTGTATGTAGGCTTTAAAGCCTGTTTCTTCTTCAATATTATCCTCCTAAATTGTTTAGGTTATCGCACCACCTTTTTCTTGGTTTGCCAATACTTCTTCGTCCATTTGGTGACTTATCTCGTGCTATTCGTACTATCCTATCCTCTGCCATTCTACTAATGTGTTCGTTCCACTCCTGTTTCCGTTTTGTCACCCATCCATTTATGTCTTCTATATTGCATGATCTTCTTATGTTTTCGCTCCTCTCCCTATCCAACAGACTTTTCCCTGATATTCGTCGGAGTATTTTCATCTCTGTTGTTTCTAGTAGTCGTCTCGTTTTAGATGTGTCAGGCCTTGTCTCCGCCGTGTATGTTAATATAGGTCTAATTGCTGCTTTATAGATTCTTGCTTTTGTGTCTTGTCTTAAGTGTTTGTTCTTCCAGATTGTGTCATTGAGAGATCCCGCCGCTTTACTTGCTTTTAAGCTTTGTTGTCGTACTTCCTCTTCAACATCTCCGTAACTGGTTATATCTATTCCCAGATATCTAAACCTTGCTTCCTGCTTTATTATTTTCCCATCAATTTCGATTTTACATCGTAGTGGGTATTTAGATGTCATACATTTGGTTTTTTCTGCTGATATTATCATATTGTATTTCTTGGCTGTTGTATTAAAGATGTGTGTTAATCTTTGGAGATCGTCTTCTGTCTCGGCGATTAATGCGGCGTCGTCTGCATAACACAATACTTTGATTTCTTTATTCCCCATTCTGTAACCATGACCTTTACGTACTGCTTCTATTATTTCGTCCATTATTATATTAAAGAGCAGTGGGCTTAACGAGTCACCTTGTCTGACTCCACTTTGTACTGGTATAAACTGCGTTAGTTTTCCATTTATCTTTGCCTGTATTCGATTATGAGAGTAGATGTTTTCGATGGTTTGTATAATATTGATTGGTATGTTTCTTCTATACAGTAAATGTAAGACGTCTTCGACTTGGATGCTATCGAAAGCCTTTGTCAGGTCTATAAAACATAGATATGCTGGTTTATTGTACTCAATGGCCTTTTCTGTGATTTGTCTCAGTACAAATACGGCGTCTACGCAGGATCTTCCGGATCTGAATCCTTGTTGTTCATCTGATAAAGTTGTTAGTATATTGATTTTGTTGGTTAGGACTTTTGTGGTTAGCTTAAGTGCGGTATTTAGTAGATTTATACCTCTATAATTGTTGGGGTCTTCTTTGTCTCCTTTTTTGAACATTGGTATCATTATGCTGTTTCTCCATGCGTCTGGTATCTTGCAGTGCAATATTAGTTTTTGTATAAGTTTTGTCATCTCTAGGGTTATACTTTCTCCTCCGTATTTTAGAAGCTCGTTGGTTATTCCGTCTGGTCCTGGTGACTTCCTATTTTTGAGTGAATTTATGGCTACCCCTACTTCCTGAAAACTGATTTCAATTTCGTGTCTTAATTCAGGTAGGTTATTATTTTGATTATGATTTTCCTTTCCTTTAAACAGTTCCGTCAAGTATCTTTCCCATTCGTTTGCTGGTATGTTATTGTATTCCTTCAATTCTGCCATTTCTTTCCGTTGGTTTCTTATGAATCTCCATATTTGTTTTTGTGTTCCGTAGAAGTCGCTTTCCATCCTTTTTGTAAACTGTTCCCAGTGTTCATTTTTTGTTCTTCTTACCAATTGCTTTGTTTCATTTCGTATTCTTCTATAGATGTCTCTGGATTCTGGAGTGTTTGATGTTTTATACTTCATGTAGGCGTCTCTCTTCTCTTTACATTTCTCTTTTATTTCTTTTCTGAAACATGGTGTATTGTTGTTGTTTCTTTTGTTCAGTATGACTTTGCGTTTTCCTAGAGCTTCTGTTGCTGCCTCTTCAATATTGTTTTTAATTTTCTCCCAGCTCGCGTTTATATCTTCGATGTCGTCTATCTGCTTCAGCTGTATCTTCTGTGCTAGCCTCCTTTGGTACATTTCTTTGGTAGAATCGTTCCACAGTGATTCTACATTGAATTTTTCCTCGGTGATTTCCTGTGGAAAATGTTTTGGTGTTAGTTTCATTCTTATTTTTGCTAGGACTAGTTTGTGTTCACTCCCTGCGTCTGCCGAGTTTAAAGTTCGAATATCTAGAATCTGCTCTGGGTGGATTTTTCTATTAGTGACTATAAAGTCAATCATAGATTTGTGCCCCCTGGAGTTTTCAAACGTATATTTATACTGAAGCTTATGGTCGAAAAATGTATTATTGATTCGTAATTCGTTAAAAGCACAGAGATTAGCCATGAGTTCTCCATTTGAGTTGACATGGTTTTCATTGAATCTTTGTTTTACTCCTGGAACTATTTCATTTTTGCACAAAACTTGTTACTCGCAAATTTAAAGATACACGCAAAACTGAGAGAAGAAGTATTTCCCAGAATGAGACCAGACCATAATAATACATCTTTGGAAGCCAAAAAAGATGACCTAATATGCGCATATGCTGCACGATATATAACAACTGATAGAGAGAAACATTTAGCAACCGTTGCTTCAAGGAAAATGAGGGAGCTTGCTAAATTGTTAATTGAAATAAAGAAATATCAGCCTTCAGTTAATAATTTGTTTGAAGCTCTTCAACCGAAATATTTTGACATAATTGTGAGTGCCACAATAGCAAAATATAATTATGTGGAAGATCGTTTTGAATCGCCTACTTTGGCACTCAATATGGGCACTAGCCTGAAACAATGTTGTGACATAGCAATAGTTCTTGTTTTAAAGAGAAAAAAATTATATTCTACAATATCCGCTGCTGAAGCAGAAGTATCTTTAAAAACTATGATTCACTTAATTCAAACCAATTGGAGCTACGAAATATCTAGTAAGGCCGCTAGTGACTTACAAGTAAATAAGTGGAATAAAATTACACTTTTACCTCTTGCAACTGATTTAAAATTGTTCAAGGAATATCTAATAAATATCGCAAATTCTGCTCTTGAAAAACTAATTAAAAATAATAAAGATATCAAATCATATGTAACAGTTTTAGAGACTGTATATTGCAGAGTTCTACTCTTAAATAGGCGTAGACCAGGAGAGCTACAGAGGTTGCCATTTTATTTATACGATAAAGTTATTGAGGACCAACAGAAATATGAAGAATTTTCAGATATAGTAAGTCCCACTGAAAATATTTTATTGCAAAGCTTGAAACGCATTGTGATTAAGGGTAAAAGAGGTAGAGGTGTACCGGTCCTATTTTCAAAAGACGTTCAAGAACATTTATCCACAATATTTAGATACCGTGATAATATTATCAACAAAAGTAATATATATTTATTCGAAAACCCCAAGTCCTCTGAACCACTATGTGGTTAGGTGTTAAAGAAGTACGTTTTAAGTGCACAATTAAAAAATCCTTTGGCCATTACATCCACCAAGTTCAGGAAGCACCTTGCCACCCTCACACAATTACTCAATATGACGGAATCAGATATTGAGCAATTGGCATCGTTTATGGAACATACTCTGGGAATACATAAAAGTTCCTACAGATTACTTGATGACGTATTCCGGACTGCCAAAATATCTAAACTTCTATTATTAATGGAAAAAGGAGAAGCATCTCAATTTAAAGTTATGCAACTAAACGAAATCGCCATTAATTTAGATGATAACCTACTAAATGAAGACGATGAAGAGCAAAGCAATGAAAACAGTGAGGAAAAAGTTATTTATCCTCAGCAAAATTTTGAAGATGAAAATGAAAACCAACAAAACACAGTCAATCTTAAGAAGAAAAGAATTTTAGTCCCATGGACTCAAGAACAAAAAAAAAATTTTTAACCACATATTTTGCAGAACATATAAAAGAGAAGAGACCGCCAAAGAAACAAGAATGCGAAAATTTGAAGAATGAAAATGCTGAGATTTTCAACAATAAGGACTGGCTAAAGATGTTCTCAGACGCTGTTCAGTCTTCAACCAATCAGCGCGCTGAGAGCATCTCTGACCAAAAATTCAGAATGCCATTGGTTCGATTACTTGGGAAAAATCCATCTCCTACGTCATAATCCCCAGAACAAAAGAAATCTGGGTATAAAAGGAGGTGGATTTCCTGTCGAAAATCAGTCCGAGACTTACCTCGTAATCGAAGACTCTTAGGTTCGGTGTAGCAATACATCCACCTAGAATCTGCCTTTTATTTCTTTGCTATTTTTAATGTGAGGAATTTGATTATTTTATATTTTATATATTGCTTATTTTGTGTTAATTCAGTGGTATCTCTCTTCGCAGACCAAGCACTTGAAAAACACGCATTTCTTTGTCATTTTATAGTGCATTTTTACTTACTGTTTGAAAATAGTCTCTTATGGTATTCATCTTGAGGGTCAAGCATTTGAGACATTTTCCCATTTACTTGTATCATATTTGATATTTGTTTTTGTGTTTTGTGCTAAGTCGATTTCCTTCCGTAAGTTAAGGAAAAACTTAGAATTTTTGCCATTTTATAGTTGCATATAACTTTTCTCTTTTCTAAGTCGTTTCTTCCGTAAGTTAAGGAACACTTAGGCATTTTTTGCTTATCTGTTTATTTTTCTCTCTAACTTTTCTAAGTCTTTCTTCTTGTAAGAAAACACTTATACATATTTCTTTATGCAGTTATTTCTCGACTCTAACAGGTGTTCTTCCGTAAGTCAAGGACACTGGTAGAGCTATTGTTCTATGAGATTTCTGATATTGTATCTACTTTTTTTTATCTTCTTATTTCTCGAAAAATACTAACCCTGTGGTACTCCTTTACAGGTTAAGCACTTACAGTATTTTTCGCATATCCTTATTATTTCTGCACATATATAACTTGTCTGATTTTTCAATTACACTGCCCTCGTGATATTCCTACCTCTGTAGGTCACACACCTGAGCAGTATCTCACTGAGACAGTGGTATTTTCCCTGCTAATCACGCACTTGTTCTGATTAGTTTTCCTGTGCCAGTTCTGTGTACTGTACGCACAAGAAGAACCGCTGAGAATCATGGTAGACACCAGAACTTTATCTCGTTCGAATTCACAGGAACGTAAGGAGACCCAGGAGTCCGGTACGGCCCATTCTGCGCCACCCAGCGACCCTAGGGAACAAAGATAAAGGTCTATGTTCTAAACATTTACACTAAGAAAGCGAATTTGTAAATAACTAAACAGCCAAATTAACGCACCACGCATATCTCGAGTTTTCTAAACCTGTTCTCTAACTTTAGTGATTTTTAGTATGTTATAGCCTGATTACTTAAGAATATCGATGTAGTAATATTGTTGCTGGACAGGTAAATGTTATTGTGTACCGGGTAGGGAATGCAATCCCGATCTCGCGAGATCCCGTGTAATTTTTCGGGATCAATCCCGAAGCATAATATGACGAGATCCCGTTCGAGATTGACGGGATTGGGCGGCAATGGTCAGCGATGCTACACACATCTGCTCGGGACGCGAGCGGTGCGCCGACTGAACTGACTGACGGCCGGGCGGGAGTGCAGTGCCGAATAGCACTGCAGAGGGAGGGAGAAAGAGGTGCATCATGCATGCGTGCGGGCAGGCAGAGGCAGCCATTTGTTTGTTTACCTACCTAATTGTTTAAGTTATGCTCGTGCAGTTTTAGTAATTGTTTTTCCTTAAATTACGCATTTTCATGTTGTTTATGTGAGTTAAATACATAATAATATAACTTTTGGTTTCCTATAAGTAATAAGTGATTACTAGTAACTTAAAATGGCGAAAAACAATCCAGATCAAGCCTACGTGGAGTTTAGCAGTCGTTTACCGGTATGGAGATATTTCAAGAAAGCAGTTAATAATTTAACTGCTCAGTGCAAACTATGTAAATCTATTCTCAAAACCTCATCCGGGTCTACAAAAGGTTTACACGTCCATATGATGGCAATCCATAAAATCGACACAAAAATTGCGGGAGTCGGAAGAACATCAAGTACACCTGAGTCAAATGTATCACTACCTTCGACGTCGTCAGCGTCTACTAGAGCATCGTCGTCAGCTGCGCGGTCGCCTATTGATGTTGAGGCTCAATTTACACCAGAAGATCGTGAAAATTGCCAAATACCACAGAAGAAAATCAAAATCAGTGATTATTTTCCATCCGATTCTAACGTAACAAAAGACTTAATGATTTTCCGAATGGTTGCCAAAGATGGTTTACCATTTAGAGTATTTTGTAGTTCCGAGGACATGAAGAGTCTTTTTGCTGCGAAAGGTAACAATTACAAATTGCCTTCTTCACCAAATACAATTAAACAAATTGTGATGAATTATGGAACGACGCTCAAAATGAAAGTGAAGGAAGATCTTTTAAAGTTGAAGAATGAAGATTATAGGTTTACAGTTACGTTAGATGAATGGACATCTGGAATGAATCGGCGATTTTTAAATGTTAATATACACACAATTATTAACAGTGAGCCTACTCAATGGAATATTGGACTAGCGCGCATTTTTGGAAGTATGTCGTCGGAGTCTTGTGTTCAGCTTCTGAAAGAAAAACTATCAGAATTTAATTTATCCCTGGATAACGACATAGTCGGTATAACGACCGATGGAGCCAGCGTCATGAAGAAAGTTGGTCGACTGATTGAACCACTACAACAGCTTTGCTACGCCCACGGTGTACAATTAGGTATAACAGATGTCATTTATAAGAAGAATGTAGAATCTAATGAAGTGGAAGAATTTGAAGACCCTGAACTGAACACAAATCGCAGTGCGGAGGAGGAAGAAGTCTTGGACGACAATCCGGATAATTATAATGGTTTATACTTTTTCTTACCTATAAGACAAGTTGGAAGAAGTCTTGGACGACAATCCGGATAATTATGATGGTTTATACTTTTCCTTACCTATAAGACAAGTTGATGTGGCTACATAATACCAAATTATTATATCGAAACTAAGAAAATGCGTCAAACTTTTTAGGAATTCTCCTACCAAGAATGATATGCTTCAGAATTATATTCAGCAAGTGTTTGGCAAAACAATTCAGCTGGTCCTTGACTGCAAGACACGTTGGTCTAGCCTATGCAACATGGTAAGTACATACAATAGAGTAAAGCAGTGTGTAGCTAAGACCTTAGTTGACCTCTCACTCAGTTCCAATTCAGACTATTTTTTCACGGATGAAGAACATGCTGTCCTTATCGATTTGGAAAATACATTTCAGCCAGTAAAGTTGGCCGTTGAGGTACTGTGCCGTCGAGATACTGATTTAGTTAGTGCAGAAAATACGTTGCGTTTCATGATTCGAAAGCTAGAAGACCTAAAAACTCCTCTCTCAGAAAAGTTGGTATCTTCGATGAACAATCGTATCTCCGAGCGTCGCATAAAAGCAACTGCAGCGCTGTTATATTTGAAAAATCCGAATAATTATCAAGATGATTTAGAACAATGGAAAGGCAACGAGACTTTCCAATTGACAAGTAAATATCTCATAAGGAAAGAAATTAAAAATATAATCACACGATTATATCGCGATGAACCAAACCAAGTAGAAATTAATACCACAGTATTAAACGAAGATGACTTGCCACTTTCTATGATTGCAGAGGATTTAAATTTAAGTGCAGTAGCAGTAGCTACACAAACTAATCCTACTTCACTTCAAGAGGAATTAGAAGAAACTCTGCGAGCGTCTAAAAGTCCTTTTACACGTGTAGCCAGGTCCACAAACTTAGACAAATTAGAGTCCGTAATAAAAAAAGAAATGGATTTATTTGAGTGTGGAGGAACAAGGGGGAGATTTTTGCAGTTTGCATATAATTGCTTAATCACGCTGTTGCCAACCAGTGTTGAGTCTGAGAGGGCATTCTCAGCAGCTGGCTACATTGCAACGGATATTAGATGCCGGTTAGCAGATAGTACTCTAGATACACTTTGTTTTTTAAGAAGTTACTTTCAAAATCACCCGTAAGTTACGGGTGATTTTGAAAGTAACTTCTTCTCTCTTTTGAAAGTTACGGGCCGTAACTACTTTTTGATCTCCTTGAGCACTATATTTACTTTTGTTTTGATTATGTTCTTCGTGTTACTAAAATTGTTACTTAATTATTTAGTTAGTAAAAGTTAAAGAATAAAGGCATTTGTTTTCTTTCAAATAATATTTTTAATTAACCTCACTATCACAAATAAGCAGTTTTCATCGTATTCACTCATGTGATTATTAGATATTTTTTTACCTAGACGAGATCCCGTAAATTTCGGGATCCCGCGGGATTGACATTTCTAATCCCGAGGGATCTCGACTTTACGATCTCGAGTCGGGATTGCATTCCCTAATACCGGGTGTAACAATCATACTGTGTTCTTTCCTCAAAGTTCGAAACACTCTGTGGAATATTCTAACATTTAAAAAATACTGAAATTAAAACTCAATTGTAGAACAAAGAGTGTCTCGTTTGTTGTGAAGAGCAGCTGAGGCAAGATTACAATAGTACCCTTCTCAAGGCAGAACGAGAGGAGGTACAAAACAATAGGTACCAGAGGGCTAATATAAGATTAGCGAACTTAATAAGAAATTAAAATAATATTAATGTGGGCCAATTCTTAGAAGAATGTGGCCAACATATTACTTATAATGTATAACCCGAGAACACCAAATGCAGCAGAACCATTCCATCGCGTTTTTAACGGTATGTTTAGTTGCAACCACCCCAATCTGTACAGATTAATAAAAAAACTGATCCAAGAGCAGCTGAGGCAAGATTACAATAGTACCCGTCTCAAGACAGGACGAGACGAGGTACAAAACAATAGGTACCAGAGGTCTAATATAAGATTAGCGAACTTAATAAGAAATTACAATAATATTAATGTGGGCCAATTCTTAGAAGAATGTGGCCAACATATTACTTGTAATGTATAACCCGAGGAAAACAAATGCAGCAGAATCATTCCATCGCGCTTTTAACAGTATGTTGGGTTGCAACCACCCCAATCCGTACAGATTAATAGAAAAGCTGATCCAAGAGCAGCTGAGGCAAGATACAATAGTACCCGGCTCAAGGCAGGACGAGAGGAGGTACAAAACAATAGGTACCAGAGGGCTAATATAAGATTAGCGAACTTAATAAGAAATTACAATAATATTAATGTGGGCCAATTCTTAGAAGAATGTGGCCAACATATTACTTATAATGTATAACCCGAGAACAACAAATGCAGCAGAATCATTCTATCGCGTTTTTAACGTTATGTTTAGTTACAACCCCCCCAATCCGTACAGATTAATAGAAAAACTGATCCAAGAGCAGCTGAGGCAAGATTACAATAGTACCCGTCTCAAGGCAGGACGAGGCGAGGTACAAAACAATAGGTACCAGAGGTCTAATATAAGATTAGCGAACTTAATAAGAAATTACAATAATATTAATGTGGGCCAATTCTTAGAAGAATGTGGCCAACATATTACTTGTAATGTATAACCTGAGGAAAACAAATGCAGCAGAATCATTCCATCACGCTTTTAACAGTATGTTTGGTGGCAACCACCCCAATCCGTACAGATTAATAGAAAAGCTGATCCAAGAGCAGCTGAGGCAAGATACAATAGTACCCGTCTCAAGGCAGGACGAGAGGAGGTACAAAACAATAGGTACCAGAGGTCTAATATAAGATTAGCGAACTTAATAAGAAATTACAATAATATTAATGTGGGCCAATTCTTAGAAGAATGTGGCCAACATATTACTTGTAATGTATAACCCGAGGAAAACAAATGCAGCAGAATCATTCCATCACGCTTTTAACAGTATGTTTGGTTGCAACCACCCCAATCCGTACAGATTAATAGAAAAGCTGATCCAAGAGCAGCTGAGGCAAGATACAATAGTACCCGTCTCAAGGCAGGACAAGAGGAGGTACAAAACAATAGGTACCAGAGGGCTAATATAAGATTAGCGAACTTAATAAGAAATTATAATAATATTATCTAAAATCTGCCATAAGGAACAAATTTGCCTTGGAATTGCGTTCCAAAAGAATACAAGCAAGACTGTTTGAAACCAGGAATCTAGACTTGGATCCAGTAGTGGAGATTGCCAGTAGTTTGGACATTTTTGAAAAGGGCAGTAGTCAATTAAATTGCAATAATTCAATTCCATTTTACAATCTAATAAATCTAGATAAAATTGTATTAAAATTTCTAAATAATCACAATACATATTTTAAAATTTTTATTATTATACTTTAATATAAATAGGTATTCTAAAGTTAGCGCAGATTTTCTAAATACAATTGAAATCTTCTAGTTATGCGATTATACTCTGAAAATGTCTACCATTCTCATACTCATATACAGAGTGGGCCACATAAAAGTATCCACCTAGATACATATTTGGCAGTATTTATTAGATTTTAAGAAAATGACTAAAGAGGTCGATTTTTGATCAAAGGGGACACATTTTACGGTACATACATTTGTAATTTGTCAACCCCCTCCCTTTCACATCCCCCACCCCTTATTTTCAAATAGGGAATAAGGGTCGTGTGTTAGCTCATTTGAAAGGTTATTCAATTCTCTATTCAGTAATATTACCATTGGCATAATTATTTGTACAGAGTGTTCAAGAAAAATTATTTTAAATTAAATTAATTGACACAAAAAGAAGAATGTATGTAATTCATTTAACTCAAAATACATTCTACTGCTGACTGAAAACGAAAAAAAAAATGTTTATTTGATAAATAAACATTGTTTGTTGCTTAAATTCAATATTCAACCTACCAAGAGCCAGATGGGTGGCAGCTTGAACATTGAAATTAAGCAAAAAGCAATGTTTATTTATCAAGCAGTAGAATGTATTTTGAATTAAATAAATTACATACATTCTTCTTTTTGTGTCAATTAATTTAATTAAAAAAAATTCTTGGACACCCTGTATAAATAATTATGTTAATGTTTGTATTACTGAATAGAAAATTGAATAACCTTTCAAATGAGCTAGCACACGACCCCTATTCCCTATTTAAAAATAAGGGGTAGGGGATGTGGAAGGGAGGGGGTTGACAAATGACAGATGTATGCACCGTAAAAATGTGTCCCCCTTTGATCAAAAATCGACCTGTTTCGTAATTTTCTTAAAATCTAATAAATACTGCCAAATATCGAGGTGGATACTTTTATTTAGCCCACTCTGTATATACAGTGATAAGCGCACTCTTAACCGGCAAAATAGCTCAAAAGATGGAAAACATAATACAATGCGAAACAAAAAGAGATGAAACTAGTGAAGATGGAAATGATCGTTATAAACGTATAAATTAACATTAAATTACATATTTTTCCACCTTTAGACGTATCAGAGTATGACAACTGTTACTGTGACAGTAGAATTTTATAAAATACTTTTTCGTGACATTTCGCAACATTTCGTGAGAGGTGTGTGTGGTTCGATTAAGTAAAAGTCATTATTAAGTGTTCCGTTAAAACCACTTTTATGCAAGAAATAGTGAAACAAATTGGGAGGTGAGTTTCACAACTATCAATGTATTTACCATTCATCACCTGGGATTACTAAGTTTTCTGTTTAAGGACATAGAAAATAATTGCATACAAATAAACAAGACAAAACTAACCTAAAACCATAAATTTTAAAAAGATATCGCTCTGGTTTTTTGTGCGTTATTGACAAAAATTAAATATAAGATAAAGCGTTCCATACACGTAAAATTAATAAAATACAATAAAAATATGCCTGATAGTCAAGATCGTGAATTTATGAAATTAAAAGAGTTTATCAAGGAAGAGAACAAGAAATTATCTGAATATTTCATATCTTGTCTTAAGGAGGAAGTAGCCTTCTTAAAAAAATACATTGATGAACTGAAAGTTGAGGAATAAAAACAAACTATTAGAGTTAAAAGACTGGAAACTGAAAATGTAGAACTAAAAAATCAAATTGAATGAATTGAAAATAAACTAAGAAAAAATAATATTGTTATTTTCGGCTTAAATGTACAAAAGTCAACACTTGTTGAGGATATCATCCAAGAGTTGAATCAGAGACTGGATATAAATTTAGTAAATTCGGATATCAGTGGTTTCAATGTCTTTGGTAAAAATCCAACAAATAAATCAGTATTGGTAGAATTCGCAACATATTCAGCAAAAATTAGTGTTTTAAAAAAGTGCAAGCTTCTAAAAGGTACAACGGTGTTCATCGCCGAAGATCTATCCCCATCTCAACAAGCAGTAAGAAAGGAATTATTAAAATACCAATCTGAACTCAGGTCGTCAGGTAAAACGGTGAAGCTTAGAGGAAATAGGCTTATAGTTGATGGGCAATCTTTAACACTAGAAAAACTGTCTATTACTACTACTAACAAGACTGCTGAAGAAACCGACACATTATTGGATGAAACCAGAAGAACAAATCGTTACCCCACTAGAGCAACATCTTCAAAAAATTAACTTTTTTTACTTTATATTGTACTTATAGTTTTTTTTCACCTTTTTTTGTTTTCTAGAATAGTTTTAATTTAATAATCAGTAATACTGGTACGCTATATTAATTATTGTAACATGAATTTGTTTCTGGAATACATTAATTACACTCCTATTGATACAAAAGTAGTTGAGTCCATAAACGAATATAATTTGTGTTCCAATAAGAACTACTCTTTTCGTATTTTGCACCAAAATATTAGGTCCATTATTAAAAATTTTGATGAGTTTAATATTTACACACAACAAATAGAAAATGATATTGATTGTTTTGTATTAACTTAGACCAGACAAGTGGCATGTATAGATATTTTTAAATTGGATGGATATAATATCTATTATAACGAGGGTAATTTCGATCAAAATGACGGTGTGATAATATTCATAAAAAATATCCTTGACTACGAGGTGGAAATAGTAGAGGTTAACATTTTTAAATTCTTAAAATTAAAAATTAAACTCAATAACATAATGATACTTATTACAGCAATATACCGTTCGCCTGCAACCTCAGAAAGTGCGTTTATTGTAGCCTTAGAAGATTATTTAAATATAATAAAAGGGGTTTCCTGTGACATTTTCCTGTGAAAATTAGATTTTCCATGAGGAAAAAATGGGGAGTTGCGATGAATTTCTGAGTCCTGCCATATCCATAGAATGACAGGATACTATCAATTTTATGAAGACAATTTTTTGGGCTGGTGAGTCGCAAAAGGACTAAGGGAGTATATGGATATACGAACATGTAATGAAAATAATGAAATTTTCATAATTTTCTGAGTCCTGCCGACTTAAAAATTAAACATAATTATTTGAAAATGATCGAAAAAAATGTTGGCATGACATCTCCTAATGTTTAACTGCATTTTGTCTCTTGGAAAATTCTGTGCAAAATTTTCACCCTGGTTCCGTGATTTTCTGAGTCATAAAATAAATTTTATTATAAAATAAATAATTTAAGTAGACATTATTCAAAACGGTAGGATGTTTAGTTACACTTTTTTTACTAAACATAGTTAAAAAATGTGTAAGGAAATTCGTGGAAAGTTACACGATTTTCTGAGTCATGCCATTTTGGACATATCTCAAGAATGTTAATATAAAGCTATTTACAAAGAGGCAGGATGGTTGTGTAGTTATTTCGTATATAAAAATAAAATTTTAAGTCAGTAAAATTATTGCAGGTTGTTATACAAACATATTTATATCACCACAATTTCTGAGTCATGCCATGTCAGGTATGCTTAAAAACCACTAATCTAAAACCGTTTACAACGTGGCAGGATAACCGCAAAGATATTTAATACATAAAAATTAATTTTTATATCGTTAAAAGAATCGTACGGTATTAAATATTATTTTCCTGAGTCATGTCTCGGATTTTTACACACCTTTCAAATCCGATACCAAAACTGTAACATATTTTTTCTACGAGCGGGCAAAAATGTCTACTTTCGCGCACCCGTTTTAATTTAGAAAGTTTTACTTTTCCACACGCGTTTTACTTTTCTGCACGCGTTTTATTTTTCCGCACGCGTTTAGATATTAATATGGCCTTAAAATACATGCAATAAACTAATATTTAGGTATTATTTGCTATTTTATTTCAAATGTATCTTATTGTGTTCCTGTTTTAATGAAATTAACGCGACAATTCGATGAAATAATATTATTTTGACATAATATTTGAAAGTCAAATCGGTAGACAATAACTAACAGTCGTTTTGAATCATCGTCATGGAAACCAAGATCGTCGTCATGCTTCATGCTAACTAATTATATTGAAAGTTTGGTTTTGACAACCTTGTCAAAGAATTAATTTGTGTATATATTTTCATATTAATTAAATTAATTGATTAAGATTTGGTCATTTTTTAAAAACTCGTAGAAAAAATATTGTTCCTAACTCTTGCAGAAAGTCTCTTTTCCGCACTCGACTGCTTGCCGAACTCCCGCTTCGCGTCGTTCGGCAAACTGCAGTCGCGTGCGGAAAAGTATGACTCTCTGCACTTTTTAGGAAAATAACTATATTTTAAGCGATTAGATCATATTTATCTAAGTAAACGTAATAAAAGTAATAGGAAGAAAATCAATAATTTTACAATTAATTGATTATAGTAGGGATTGTACCTATTATACAGGGTGTCCAGAAACTCTTCTAACAATCGAAGCCCGGAGATTCCTCAGATAATTTTAAGAAAATTTAACTCCATTCACCTCGTCCGAAAATGCTTCCCAATGAAGCTAGAGCATAAAGATGGCGTATTCTAATTAGTTTTTTATAATAGCTCCAGAACACTTCTATTTAGAAAAACGAAAACTGGTACACCTATTTATCTTCCAGAAATAAATCGATTCCATCATTTGTCAATTTTTAGTACCGGTCATAGGCGTCCGTTTAGGGTAGGGAAACGGACATTGTATCCCATAACTTTTCTGTGTCTAACTTTTAAGCATTTTTGACACTGGATTATTAAACTATGGGGTATTCTTGTACTAAAAGGTACTCTTGCTTTAAGTCGGTAGAATACGCCGTGTTCTAGAAAAATCGATTTGAAAAATTTTTCGGTTTTTGAATTAAAAAAAAATAAAAAAACTATTTAGAAAAACGAAAACTGGTACGTTTATTTTTCTTCCAGAGATGAATATTTTATCAAGTATATTCAAATGGGAAATAAGCCACAATTTTACCTAAAAATGATTTTATTAACGTTTCGACGCCCAAGTCGGGTGTCGTTGTCAAAATACAAAATAATACTAAATAAACAAAAATGTTGTTGCTTAGTAAAAAATTCTTCTAATAATTTATTTAATCTGACTCATTTATATCGGCAATTCAGACACGTATTATACATTTTAAAGTAGACGACTTTAAAATGATATTGCCAATATTGATGAGTTGCGTTCCTGGGACGACTTTACTAAAAGACAGTTCATTCGATTACATGAAATCAATCCCAACTCAAGAATATCCGCCACAAAAAATCATAGCATGTGATCTGTCTTTAAAAAGACAACCAAATGCAACGGTGGCACTAAAATTCTCGCGTTAGAGATTCCATAGTAAATCACGAGGGAAAACCAGGAAAAACCTCGTGATACTATCCCGACATCGTAAGTATTTGGGTTTACATTTAGTTTACTCTCAAAACTAATACCAAATTCTGACTTGATATTTTAAATTTTAAATAATACTAAAATACTAAATATGTACTAACTCGATATGTTACTGATTTACTAATTGTGGTATTTTCTTTCTATTGACTTCCTCCTTTAATATGGGTAACCACATCCTACTGCATTCTACCGAGGAATTTGCGACACAATTGGTTTCATTTAGCATAATTAGAGCCGCTTCTTTGATTTTTCTCTTTTTACTATCTGCTTCTTTTAGGACTATACTTGAATCTCTCCACTGAACTCTATGTTCATTATCCCATGCGTGTTGACATATTTGAGATCTATCAAATTCTCTATTTTTTATATAAGACTGATGTTCATTTACTCTAACGTCTAATGGTCTTGACGTTTCACCTATATAAAGTTGTTCGCATTCACAAGGTATTTTATAAATACAAATTGTGTCGCAAATTCCTCGGTAGAATGCAGTAGGATGTGGTTACCCATATTAAAGGAGGAAGTCAATAGAAAGAAAATACCACAATTAGTAAATCAGTAACATATCGAGTTAGTACATATTTAGTATTTTAGTATTATTTAAAATTTAGAATATCAAGTCAGAATTTGGTATTAGTTTTGAGAGTAAACTAAATGTAAACCCAAATACTTACGATGTCGGGATAGTATCACGAGGTTTTTCCTGGTTTTCCCTCGTGATTTACTATGGAATCTCTAACGCGAGAATTTCAGTGCCACCGTTGCATTTGGTTGTCTTTTTAAAGACAGATCACATGCTATGATTTTTTGTGGCGGATATTCTTGAGTTGGGATTGATTTCATGTAATCGAATGAACTATCTTTTAGTAAAGTCGTCCCAGGAACGCAACTCATCAATATTGGCAATATCATTTTAAAGTCGTCTACTGTAAAATGTATAATACGTGTCTGAATTGCCGATATAAATGAGTCAGATTAAATAAATTATTAGAAGAATTTTTTACTAAGCAACAACATTTTTGTTTATTTAGTATTATTTTGTATTTTGACAACGACACCCGACTTGGGCGTCGAAACGTTAATAAAATCATTTTTAGGTAAAATTGTGGCTTATTTCCCATTTGAATATACTTGATTATAAAAATGCCACAAGAAAATAGCTTCAGAATATTTTATCAATTGTGAATTTCTAGTATCGGTCATAGGCGTCCGTCTTGGGTAGATTAACGAACTCTCATAACTTGCTTTAATTTTTAAGCATTTTTGACAGTAGAGTATTAAATTATGAGGTATTCTAGTACTAAAAGTTACTCTTGCTTTAAGTCGGTAAATACACTGTTCTTTTAAATTTTTCTTAAATTCAAAATACGAAAAATTTTGAAATTGATTTTTGTAGAAAACGGTGCATCCTACCGACTTACAGCAAGAGTACCGTTTAGTACTAGAATACCTCACAATTTAATAATATAGTGTCAAAATGCTTAAAAGTTAAAGACAAAAAAGTTATGCGATAAAAAAACCGTTGCCCTACCCAAAACGGACTCCTATGACCGGTACTAGAGATTCGCAATTGATGGAATCGATTTATATCTGGAAGATAAAAAAAAGGACCAGTTTTTGTCTATCGAAATGGAAGCGTTCTGAAGATAAAAAAAATCTAATTACAAGGCGCCATCTTCAAAGAGCTCTAGCTCCCTTAGGAAACATTTTTGGATTATGTGAATTGTGTTGAATTGTCTTAAAATTATATACAGGGTGTTCCATTAAAAAAACATATAAGTTTGTGTCACCCTGTCAATACGGGTAGCCCTGTATATTAGAAAATATTTTTAAATTATGATCCTCTCTTTGCCCCACGTTTTACCTAAATAATTTTTTTTCGTATCTCTTACGACAAACGAGTAATTGGACTTTGTCACACTAATGCCCCACCCTGTATACGAAATAACTATAAAACCATCCTGCCTCTTTGTAAATATACTTATATTAAGATTCTTGAAACATATGCAAAATGGCATGACTCAGAACATCGTGGAATTTTTCACGAATTTTCTTAGAAATCTAGGACTCCTGCCATCTTACAAGAACCGTTTAACCTTCCAGCCGAGTACCGAAAAGTATTGATTGTATTTGAGTATTATAACTTTTTAAAGGCAGGACTCAGAAAATCACGGAATCAGGGTAAAAATTTTGCGCAAAATTTTTCAAGGGACAAGTATACTTAAACAGTAGGAGACGTCATGCGAACATTTTTTTATCATTTTGAAATAATTATGTTTCAATTTATTTAGTTGGCAGGACCCAGAAAATCATGAAAATTTCATTATTTTCCTTACATGTTTGTATACATATATACTCTGTTAGCCCGTTTGCAACGCTCCTGCCCAAAAAATTTTCTTCATAAAATCCATACTATCCTGTCATTCTACGGATAAGGCAGGACTCAGAAATGCATCGCAAAACCCTATTTTTATTTTTTGGGAAAATCTAATTTTTACAGGAAAATGTCACAGTGAATTGGGATACACAGCATCTCAATAAACATCATATTACAAATAAACCTTTTAATAATTAAATGCCCGTGGTAATGTTTGTTTAATAAATACGAGTAACCTAGTTTTGCATGCTAGTATTTGATACAAGGTCGAGTTGCAATAATATTCAGTGGGTGTTTATTAACAGTCAGCACTTTAAATCACGGTCACCTCGGCTTACCAAAACAGTAAATAAACAATAACCGACTTTAATTATATTTTTACGAGAACAGATAAATCAATTAGCAGTTGAGATTCGACGGGGTAACATCGATTTCAAGTACATAATATACCACCAGTTACTTTCTGTGATATATTTAACGTGTAAATAAATGTCTTAACAACGAACTATATTTACTACATCAACCCTCATAGTCGGGGTAACCACCCCTAAGTATCCAGGGTGGCTCAGAGGATGGGAGCCACCATATGGCGATCCAAGACCAGGCGAGAACTCAGAACTAGCAGTCTAGGACGAGTATAGAAATGGAGAAAAACGTCAATGTTCCGGCACCTCGACCACCCTAGACAACAGTGTGGTACCTACATGGAAAATAATGGAGACGTCAGGCTTGACATGGAGCTGAATGGAATGGAATGGAGACGGAACTACCATATGGAACATCGTGGGACAATGGAAAATGGACAGTAGTACGGAACGTGCAGCGAGGACTTTTTGGTGATACGAACACAGACGTAAAAGTGGTGAGTCCATATTATCTATTTTTATGGTATTTCCTGATTCGTATAATATAAAGTATAAAGTATAAAGTAATATTAACGTAATTATAATTTAAGACCTTTTAAGACTTTTACTTTTAAGACTTTTAAGACTTTTAAGACCTTTTAAGACTTAATACCTTTTAAGTTTTACCTATTTTTACTTAATTATTCTATTTTAATTTCCTTATGATACCAATATTTATCAAAATATACAGAATTTTTTTTTAACCCTGATATTAGTTATTATAGGACGTAATGATACATTTTATTTGATACTGATTTTTATATGATTTTTTTATATATTTACCAACATATTTTATCTTTGCTGATTTTTATCCATTTATTATTTGACTACTGATTTTTATTACATTTGTATTGGCTAAGCAGTAGACCCCTTTTTAATGGTGATTTATATTGAGTGATATACTGATTTTTTTATGGCAATTTACTATTTTTTTACTATTTTTGACATAATATTTTTCATATATATTTACTATACCTCGTAAGACTGTCAAATTTATGCGTTCGTTACGGGTACAGGAATAAGAAAATTATGAATAAATGAGTAGCAACAAAGTTACTTGGGAAGATTTCATCAAAATAGTTGAGGAGATTACGCAAGAAGTAACAAGACAAAGTAGAAGGGTCTTGAAGAAGAAAGTACCTAAATCTAAGGATATACAAGAAGAAGTAGCGACACAGCTAATTAAATTGTATAACAAATTCACACATTTAACGAAGAAAAATTGGGAAGCGCTATCGGACAAACAAAGAGAAGCGTGCAACAAATATTTCGGAAAAATAAGAGACAAAGTTATACGCTCATTTCAAGCTGTAAACTTAAGGACAGTAGTTCCAAGTTCAATACATCAACTAATCGACAAGGAAATAGAGGAAGAACAAAGCGACGAAGAAGTAGAAGAGGAAAAAAGTGACGAGGAGATAGAGGAAAAAATTGACGAGGAAATAAAAGAGGGAAAAAGCGACATAAAACAAGAGATAAAAATATTAAACATGGCTCTGACAATCAACAAATTTTTGAATATTGCAAGCAAGGTATTGCCCAACGAGTTTGATGGAAGCGCAGGGAAACTACAACCATTTTTAGACGCATTAGAGTTACTTGGAAAAATAGCAGAAGGACATGAAGAAACAGCAATAACATTAATAAAAACAAGATTGACTAATAAGGCTAGAAATCTGATAACTACAGAGGATACGATCCCACTTATAGCAGCGGCACTGAAGAAAGAATTAAGAGGTGACAATCCGAAAACGATAATAGACAAGTTAACAAAGAAAAGGCAAGGAAACAAAGATGCAGCAGTGTACGCATCCGAAGTAGAGGAATTAGCGGAACAGTTGAACGTAGCATACATAGCGGAAGGAATGCCATTGGAGCTAGCGAAAAAATACACAACGGAAACAGTTGTAGCAACAATGAAGCGAAACGTTAATACGGATAGAGCAAAGTTAATACTGGAGGCAGGTAATTTCACAACACCGCAGGAAGTAGTATCTAAATTTTTATCGATTGATACGACAGAGGAGAACACACAGGGAAGAGTGTTCAATTATAGGACGAATTATGAAAATAGGAGAGGACAACAGCAATACCGAAGAGGATACCACAACAAATACGACAGAGGAAGAAGAAATAACTTCGGACAACGGAACGAAGGAGAAGAAACAGGAAACCAACGGAATTATTCCAACAGAGGATATAGACAATTCAACAACCAAACGTAGAGAGGAGGACGAAACAGAAACGTAAGGCTACTTGAGTTAGAAGACAGCCAAGAGGAAACAGAAAACCAGCAGTTGGGGTTTTGAATGAACGAAACAAGGAAAGTACACAGTCAGAAGTGGAATATAATATTTACAACTTCGACTTAAACCTAACGAATTTTGTACGAATGAAAACAGGAATCCTAGAAAACACAAATACCTTTATCATAGACACAGGGGCTGATATTTCAATACTGAAATGTTCACAAGATTTTATGAAGGAACATGTGAAACCAAACACAAAAGCGAAAATAAAAGGAGTAACTAAAGGAGAATTACAAACAATGGGAGAAGTTGAAACAACACTAGAAGTAAAAGGATCTCGATTTGAGCATATCTTTCAATTAGTGGAACCTAGCTTTCCTATTCCAACCGACGGAATCATTGGGAGAGACTTCATTTCAAATTTTCAATGCATACTAGACTATGCTAACCTTAAAATGCACATTAAAGAGGACAACGATTGTTACATTAGTACAAACATTTTGGATAATATAGATAATGACACGATAATAATACCGCCCAGATCTGAAATTTACAGAATCGTAAAAATTTTTCAAACGCTGAAGAACGACAGGATAGTGGAACAACAAGAAATACAACCAGGAATATTCATAGCGAGAGCAATTATTTCAAGTAATAATCCGTACATCAAAATTTTGAACACAACCTACGAAACAGTAAAAGTAGAGACAAACGAAATCAAAACATTAGACATTAAATTATTCAACATATATAGACTGATCAACGACAGCAAGGATAGGAAAAAGGAATTACGGGAATCATTGAAGTTAGACATTCCAGAATACATACGCGATAAGTTAGTATCTTTATGTGAAGATTATTCAGATATATTCGTCCTAAGGCACGACATGCTAACATGTAACAACTTCTACGAGCAGAAACTGAGAGTTAAAGACCAAACTCCGGTATACATGAAAAACTATAGGACACCTCATGCACAAACAGAGGAATTAAACCGGCAAGTGCAAAAACTGAGAGACCAAGGAATAATAGAACCGTCTACATCAGAATACAACAGCCCAGTAGTACTGGTACCGAAAAAGGCGATAGATGGAAATAAAGCATGGAGATTATGCATAGATTTTAGACAACTGAACAAGAAAATAGTCACAGACAAATTTCCTTTACCAAGGATAGACTCGATACTAGATCAACTAGGAAGAGCAAAATGGTTTTCAGTTATAGACTTAATGTCAGGTTTTCACCAGATACCATTAGAAAAATCATCGAGAAAATACACATCGTTTAGCACAGAAAATGGAGCATTTCAATTTACCAGATTACCTTTTGGATTAAATGTAAGCCCAAATAGCTTTTCAAGGATGATGTCAATAGCATTTTCGGGATTAACACCAGACAAAGCATTTCTTTACATGGACGATATAGTAGTGATAGGAATATCTGAAAAACATCACCTAGACAACCTGAAAAAGACATTTGAGACATGTCGAAAATTCAATTTGAAACTTAACCCAGGAAAATGTCAATTTTTTAGAAGAGAAGTAACATATTTAGGACATGATCTTTCTCAGGAAGGAGTATCACCAGACAAAGCAAAATATGCAACGATTGAACAATACCCGACACCTAAGACAGCGGAAGAAATAAAAAGATTCGTAGCATTTTGTAACTATTATAGACGTTTTATTCAAAATTTTGCTGAAATATGCAGACCACTCAACAGATTATCAAGAAAAGGAGTAGAATTTTTTTGGTCAGAAGAATGTGAAAAAGCATTCAATAAGCTTAAATCATCTCTGATGAAGCCACCGATCCTAAAATATCCAGATTTCAATAAACAATTCATCCTAACAACAGACGCATCCAACGAGAGTTGTTCAGCAATTTTAAGTCAAGATTATAACGGAATAGACCTACCTATAGCATACGCATCAAGAAGTTTTAATAAAGGAGAATGTAATAAACCTATAATCGTTAAGGAATTACTAGCGATTCATTGGGGAATTAATCATTTCAAATGTTATTTGTATGGAGCACCAACATTTTTAGTAAAAACGGATCATAAACCACTAACACATTTATTTGCAATGAAAGAACCAACTTCGAAACTTACAAGAATCAGATTAGATTTAGAGGAATACGATTTCGAAATAGAATACATAACAGGGAAAAATAACTATGCAGATAGTCTTTCAAGAATAACATTACATCAACTAAAGAACCTATACATAGACAATACCCATATATTAGCTATAACACCAGCTCAAGCAAGAGAAAATAAGAAGGAAGCAAGGCAAACGAAGGCAGAAAGCGAATTCGCACTACAGCCAGAAGCCCACAAACAGACAGTAAGAAAGGTACTAAATAATTTAGAGGCGCATAGACTACCAATTTTGTCTTTTGGAGCAGAACTAATCTCACCAAGGCTGAGCATTAGAGTCAAAAACAAAATAAAGTGCAGCAAGAGCATAGCCACAGGATTCAATCATTTCGATTTAAACCAAATGTTGGCACAGCTTGATAAGCTGGCGGTAGAGAATGCAGTACGTAAAGTAAAAATATACGTAAACGATATTATTTTTAAAGTGTGCACAATTGAGGAATTTATTAAACAAGGAAACAAAATATTAAAGAATGTTGAAATATACATATGTGAAGTACCAGAAACAATAGAAGAAGACAAAGAAAAACACAGGCTAATAGAAGAATATCACAATTATCCGATGTTTGGAGGACACGTAGGAAATAACAGACTCATAAAGAAGCTAAAAGCAAGATTTAGATGGACAAATTTGGAAAAAGACGTAAGAAAATACGTTAAACAATGTCATAAATGTCAAATTAATAAACCGAAAAAAACACATGTCGAAGAATTCGTGATATCGGACACTTCTTCCAAACCATGGGACATAGTATATATAGATACGATAGGTCCATTCACTAAAAGTAACGAAGGTAATAGATACTGTATAACAATGTTATGTGAACTTACTAAATACGCGGTCAGCATACCCGTGTGCAATAAAGAAGCAGATACAATAGCCCGAGGAATTTTTGATCATTTCATACCAACATACGAACTCATGAAGCAAATAAGAACAGACCAAGGCACAGAATATAAAAATGAAGTAATGCAGGAATTACCAAAGCTATTAAAAATAGAGCACAACTTCTCAACGGCATACCATCCACAGTCCATTGGAAGTTGCGAAAAACTACACAGAACATTAAACGAGTACGTAAGAGCATTCATAGATGAAGACAGAGAAAATTGGGATGTGTGTTGCAGGATGTTCACATACTGCTACAATACAACCCCTAACGCGTACCATGGTTACACACCGTTTGAACTATTATATGGCAGGAAGGTTAACCTACCAGAAGACCTTACACAGGAGGTTCAACCATGTTACAATATAGATGCTTACTACAATGAGTTACGTTACAAACTACAAAGCGCACACGAGAGAGCTAGAACCTTCTTACTAAAGCACAAAAAAGAGCGGCAAGAAAAGAATAAGCTCAAAGCAACACCACAACAATTTAAAATAGGAGACATAGTCCTGGTAAAAAGGGAAGAGAATGGTAAGTTTGATAGTCTTTATGTAGGCCCTTTCACAATAACAGAGGTAAATAATGTTAATTGTAAGATCAGATCGGAAAACAATAAAATCAAGGAAATACATAAGAATAGACTATATGCTTACAATCCGAGAACACCGTGAGTGACAAGTGAAACGGGAACAGTCTAGATAACGAACATTTTCACTTTTATTTTTTGTATCTAATTAGTATTTATAGGAAAAATGTATATATTGTACTTCGTAAAACGCAGCAAGTAATTAGTGGTACTATTAGAAAAATTTTCTTCCTTTTCCGTAGTCAGAAAATTTTCGGGGGAAGGGGAAGATGAATTGGGATACACAGCATCTCAATAAACATCATATTACAAATAAACCTTTTAATAATTAAATGCCCGTGGTAATGTTTGTTTAATAAATACGAGTAACCTAGTTTTGCATGCTAGTATTTGATACAAGGTCGAGTTGCAATAATATTCAGTGGGTGTTTATTAACAGTCAGCACTTTAAATCACGGTCACCTCGGCTTACCAAAACAGTAAATAAACAAAAACCGACTTTAATTATATTTTTACGAGAACAGATAAATCAATTAGCAGTTGAGATTCGACGGGGTAACATCGATTTCAAGTACATAATATACCACCAGTTACTTTCTGTGATATATTTAACGTGTAAATAAATGTCTTAACAACGAACTATATTTACTACATCAACCCTCATAGTCGGGGTAACCACCCCTAAGTATCCAGGGTGGCTCAGAGGATGGGAGCCACCATAACAGGAAATTTGTGGATATTTCCACAAATTGTAAGTACCTCGTCTACCCTTCCACTATTGCAAAGGGGAGGACTTAGAAAATCGTCGCTGAACTTCTGTATAATATCTCCCGGTTTATAAATACAGAGCACATATTTCAAAAGAAAAGTTTTTTGATTTATTTTAAACCTATTTTTGTATAACAGTCTTTCAGCTTTAACGGACACCCCATTCCCCCAATGAGTCTGTTATATCGAGGTTTTACTGTAATTACTATTATGCAAAAACATTACCTGGGAATAATACTCCATTTTTTCAATATCAAGCCAAGCATGGTTTCCTAAATCATTTAAAAGGTGACCCCATTCGTTCATAATAAAAACTAACATAATATGATTGATGCTATGCGATAAAGATTGTGGGGATATACCAAATAAAATTTGTAGATCCTTCAATCGATTTGGGTAAATTAATCTTCTTAATAAGATACAGAGAGCAGTTAATCCTAAAAATAATAAATTTTAAATCATTTGATACAACTGAATTTGGTATACATTGTTTATCTGTTAATTTATTCCTATTGGCAGTTCAAATCTCATTTGGAATTCTTAACAAATTAACCAATAATCTAATGTCGCCAGAGCTAAACCGAAAGAAATCTTTGCACTAATTATTGGTTAACTCATTAAAACCGGAATGTATGCCAACCTGCTGAATATCTTCTCCCTCAAGTAAATTGATGAGAATTAGGTCTTCTATTTCATTATCATCGGCACCAGCTATTATTGCCGTATCAATGTCCAAATCCATTTTGTGTTATAACAATATATTATACAGGGTGAGTCATGAGGAACTGTACATACTTCTACCTCGTATAGAGGCCCCTATGGGAAATATCAAATGACCATTGACTAAAAAAATTGACGAGATCCACAAACTAAACAACCTGCTGAATCCTGAAAAGGTTTTAAAATCTGTAAGGCAGATGGAACACGACATTTTCAATTTATCGTCAGTTTTTTTCGGCTCTTCAGATGAGACTATCAAGGTTGAAATCCAAGACAAAAATTCAACTGAGATTAAGTTGGGATTAGAAAGGCTTTCTTCAAATATTGGTGAAATTTCAAATCAAATGAGCAGTCTTACTAAAATCTATCTACTTTACCACTTAAAAAGAGATATTGAAGAAAAATACATCTTATGCCACCGCAAGTACCCAAACTGAAGAGCCCCGACATTTCAAACCGAGTTGAGAGCAAAAGCCAAAAATTACAGACGACAAATGTCACTTTGTGGTTATTAGTAACTTGAACCCAACGTACACCCCTATACAAGTCGTTCACTATATTAAAGAGAAGCTAGGCATTAAGGAATATATTAGATGTTACGCACTCCTTAAAGATGCCGACACAACAACTGGCTCTTCGTTCAAAATAGGTATAAAATCTAAAACATCGATTAACTTATTATTTAATAAGGAAATTTGGCCAGCTGGTGTTAACATTAAATGGTGTATAGAATCTTCCTATTCTGAACCAACGCTTTCATCTGAGTCACATAAGAATCCGAAGAATCTCAGAAGCCCTGTCACCTTGGAAAATCCAATTACCAATTCACGAAAGGACAAAGATGAAGTAGAAAACACAAACATACGTACAGAAAGCAGGCCATCGAAGTGTGTAAATCTAAGAATCCGTTCCATTCGCCTATAAATTTCATTAAGGATACTTTAGAAACATCGATAAATCTGGATCCTTTGACCCCACCAAGAGTTAGATTAACCAACAACTCGAATAGTCGATATCTTCTAGCCACATTAAGGGAACCGGATACCTTAAAAGCCATTAAACTTCATCTTGCTTATCTACACGACCAACCTAACCTGCCTCAGTGTTCTATGATGGATTTACCAACACAAGCATTAAACTCTTTTTGGCTTCCGAGGGACTTCCTACTAAAACTGAAGATCTACGACAAATTCTGCTTGAATTTAACAATGCTTATGGAATTGGTCCAGATGAGGTGGAAGCTGATCTTGCTGCTTTTACGTCCTTTCTCACTTCTGAAAGGATTATATACCTGCAAAAATCAAGGGAATGTCACCGAAATTACTATTCCGCTGTCTATCCAAAACGAAATTTTTAAACATCACGATGTATTCTGAAGGGACTAGAAGCCTCAAATTGTTTTATTGATAACATCTTTAGCATGGTTCTGATTAATATTCGTTCTATAAGATACAAAACTGATGAATTGTTTTTGTTCATAAAGGAATTGGGATTTCCCCCGGTAGTTGCGGTTACAGAGCAGTGGCTTGAAGTAAACGAGCCTTTTTTTGTAGAAAAATACACCACAATTGCTAGGTATGATCGTCCAAGCTCAGCTCATGGAGGCACCCTGATTCTTTCTACGAGCAATGATTTTTCTTTGGTAACAAAATATGACTTTCTGTTAAGTGAAGCCTTCTTTGAGTTTTCCTTAGACTACAATAAGAATATCAATCTTTATATTATTTGCATTTACAGATCACCTGACTCTTCCGTGGAACTATTTTTTCAGAACCCTCTAAATTTGTTAGATAACCTACCCCATAAAAGTAGAAAAATTTTATGCGGGGACTTTAACATTGATTATCCTGCTGCTTGTGCTACACAAATATCCTTGATCAGCATATTTGAATCGTATGGTCTAACAATGCACGTTGATTCTCCTACAAGGATTACAAAAACTTCATCTACCATAATTGATTATACTGTCTCAGATGTCTCACCCCTTGATGTCCACTCTACAATTATTAATGCTGGACTATCTGATCATGATGCAGTTTATACGAAGTTTAATATCTTTAGCAAACCCTCCTCGAAAACCCGACGTTTAGGCAGGATTTTTTCTACGCGGAACTTTCGTAATTTCCAAAATTTATGCTTAACCTCTTAGTGGCACTTTCCTGCTATGGACGTGGATAATAATTTCAGTGATTTTTTAGATAAGCTTGTCTGTATCTTCAATAAAGCATTTCCTCTAATTCCAATTAAGCCAAAACATCGCAAACCCTGGACTACTAAAGGTATCCGAATATCTTCCAAGAATATGCGTTCTCTACTGTACATCAAGAAATTTACTACCAACGTCTCTATCACTGAATATATCACTAAGTACAGGGCAACCTATCTTAAACGTATAAAATCAGATAAAGAAGTCTCTACCAAAACCGTCTGGGAAGCTCTAAAAGTGTTGCCAAAGAAACTTGGTCCATAATAAACGATCTTCGTAATAAAACCCACACTGCTCAAACATTTTCCCTTCCAGACCCTGAACTAAATGAATACTTTGTTAATGTGAGTAAAAATATTACATCAACTATTTTGCCACAAAAAGATCCCCTTTCCTATCTCCCTAATTCAAGAAAGGTCTCGAATTCATTCTTTATAAAACCAGTCCATAAATCTGAACTGATCCAAATAGTGAATAGTATCAAAAGCAAATCTTCCTGTAGTACTGATGGTCTATCGATAAACATTTTTTCTCATCTCCCAGAAAATGAGTTGGAAGTCGTCATCTCACTGATTAATGATTCTTTTGAGAAAGGCAAATTTCCAGATTGCCTAAAGACTGCCATCATTATTCCTCTTCATAAGGGTGGTGAAATATCTAATACCTGCAGTTATAGACCTATTGCACTACTACCGGTACTCTCCAAAATTATTGAGAGACTCATAAAAGCCCGACTTATGTCCTTTCTCGTTGAAAACAACATTTTATCACAAAATCAGTTCGGCTTTTTAAATAATAAATGCTGTCACGTTTTTCACTGATGCCATGTTTTCTGTACTACATGAGGTTTATCAAGCATCTTCACACTGCAACCGTTTTTTGTGACTACGCCAAAGCTTTTGATTGTGTAAATCACAACATTTTGATAAAAAACTAAATTTCTACGGAATTCCAGGCATTTCTTTGAATTGGTTCCAATCTTACTTGGATGATAGGAAACAACTGGTTAGAGCAAATTATACAGACTCTCGTCTCAAGAACATTGTATGTGGGGTACCTCAAGGATCAGTATTGGGTCCTCTACTTTTCCTTATCTTTATTAATGACATCACTAGTTTAAAAATCGATGGAAAAATCTTTCTTTTTGCTGATGATACCAGTATCACTTGGAGCAACTCAAATATTGCAACTCTTCATGCTACTATAACTTCTGATCTACTTACAATAAAAACCTGGTCTGACTCTAATTTACTCTCATTTAACGTAGATAAAACAGTAGCATTATCTTATAAAGGAGCTCTCTAACCCTTACCTCTTAATAACAGCCAGATCAGTACTGTTGATTCTGTAAAATTTCTTGGTATTTTTTTAGACAGCAACCTTAAATGGTCCCTCCATATTAATTTGTTAAGGAAGAAACTATATTCAGCTTGCTATACTATAAGATCTGTTTCGAATGAACTCAATTTAGCAACTTCCAAAATACCATATTTTTCTTTGTTCGAGTCACATCTTCGTTATTGTCTTCCTTTTTGGGGTTCTGGTACAGCTGCCCATTTCGATGTTATTTTCAAATTACAAAAAAGATCAATAAGATATCTGTTTGGCCTCAGAAGAACAACACATTGTAGAAGTTACTTCAAAGATCACAGAATTTTAACCCTTCCATCTTTATATATTTTAGAAACTGTTTGCTTAATTCGTTAACATCTACATGTCTTTCCACCAAGACCTAATCATGACTACACGAGAAATTCTACCTTTGACGTCTATTTCCCGATCCCGTCATCTGAGTTAGTAAAGAAATCTATATTATATTCCGCAAAAAAACTTTACAACCATCTCCCTCTACAACTTAAATTGCAGCATATTTCCCCAAATTTCGTAAAATGGCAACAGCCTATCTATCCGAAAGACCATATTATGCAGTAGAAGATTTTCTTAATCAATAAATAAGAAATTACAGTACCCTTTGCATAAGTAGTATTTTTATTGTTATTTTTCATCTGTATTTCGGTCTCATATGCAGCAGCTTAAGTTTTAAACTTAATTACTAGGTAGACTATACAATTTGCAATTTATTTAAATTTTTAAATTTTGCAATTGATTAACTGTTTAACTTCATTATTATTATTATTTTTTAATTTATACTGACGATTTATGTAATTTTAGTAAATTGAATTGTTATTGTTTTGTTTTCTTGACTTTTTGTAAGATTTGTCGATAAAATTGTACAATTTTTCATGACAATAAAGCATATTTCTATTCTATTCATTAAAAAGTGTCTGCTCCCATTGTTTAATATATACAGGGCGAGTTTCGCATTTTGACACAAATTTGTATTCGTCATAATTTTTGAACGGTCAGATCGATGTGTCTCTTATTTTGGTCAATCGTTACAATATTACCACCTAATCAACTGATTTATTCAAACTAGAAAAAAATCAGGCCAAGCTTTAAAAAATTAGTTCGTTTGGGCCTTAGAAAAAATTTCACCCTGTATACGCTTTTTGAAAACCCTAATATGAATTTTACAAATTAGACAAATAGGCAATTAAAATGGCATATTTATTTTTGCCCCACACGATTACTTAATTTTTATAGAAAAATCAAATTTGACTATGAGTTAAAAGTTTGGTAAAGTGAACAATCAATTTAAAAAAATTAACTTTTATTACAAAAATTAATTTTTTTTAAACAAATATTTAATTTATGTTACCACCCAATCAACTGATTTATTCAAACTAGAAAAAATCAGGTCCGGCTTTCAAAAATTAGTTCGTTTGGGTCTTAGAAAAAATTTCACCCTGTATATGCGTTTTGAAAACTCTAATATGAATTTTAGAAATTAGACATATGGGCAATTAAAATGGCTTATTTATTTTTCCCCACACGATTACTTAATTTTTTATTAAAAAATCAGATTTGTCAAAATCGCAATTTTGCCATAAAAATAAAAAAAATTAAACAACGTTTTTCTTAAAATTAAAAGTTTCACCATTTTTTTTTTCTATGACACGTCTAGATCTAAAACACCCCATAACACTTCTCTTTGGACTCTATAGTTTAACATAGACGTGATCAAATAGATAAATTTTAAATTTTTTCACTTAATTCTTGCGATTTAACTTTGCAATTATTCAGGAATCTGCACCTTTTATTTTTAAAAATTCATAACTTTTACGAGAAGAAGACTGAAAGTCTACAACAATTTTCATAGTCTGCACAATGGTAAGAGATAATATGTGCTGTAAAAATTTCAGAAAAAAAATATTAAAATGGAACAGAGTTGTAGCGAGTTAAACCCTAATTTCATTTTTTTTTCATTTTTAGGTTAAAATTCCGATTTTGACAAATTTGATTTTTTAATAAAAAATTAAGTAATCGTGTGGGGAAAAAATAAATAAGCCATTTTAATTGCCCATTTGTCTAATTTATAAAATTCATATTAGAGTTTTCAAAAAGCGTATACAGGGTGAAATTTTTTCTAAGACCAAAACGAATAAATTTTTTAAATGCGGGACTGATTTTTTTTTAGTTTGAATAAATCAGTTGAATGGGTGGTAATATAAATTAAATATTTGTTAAAAAAAAATTAATTTTTGTAATAAAAGTTAATTTTTTTTTTAAATCTATGGTTCACTTTACCAAACTTGTAATTAATTATAGTCAAATTTGATTTTTTTATAAAAAATTAAGTAATCCTGTGGGGAAAAAATAAATATGCCATTTTAATTGCCTATTTGTCTAATTTGTAAAATTCATATTAGAGTTTTCAAAGAGCGTATACAGGGTGACATTTTTTCTAAGACCCAAACGAACTAATTTTTTTAAGCCGGATCTGATTTTTTAAGTAGATACAAGTTTATTTTTTTAAATCTGTTCACTTTACCAAACTTTTAATTAATAGTCAAATTTGATTTTTTTATAAAAAATTAGGTGATCGTGTGGGGAAAAAATATGCCATTTTAATTGTCTATTTGTCTAATTTTTAAAATTTATATTAGAGTTTTCAAAAAGCGTATACAGGGTGAAATTTTTTCTAAGACACAAACGAACTAACTTTTTAAAGCCGAACCTGATTTTTTTCTAGTTTGAATAAATCAATTGATTAGGTGGTAATAGTGTAACGATTGACCAAAATAAGAGACACATCGATCTGACCGTTCAAAAATTATGACGAATACAAATTTCTGTCAAAATGCGAAACTCGCCCTGTATATTATTAAACAATGGGAGCAGACACTTTTTAATGGTAATTTGTTATTCCCCATAGGAGCCTCTATACGAGGTAGGAGTATGTACAGTTCCTCATGACTCACCCTGTATAATATAATAAACAAAATAGTTTTAGTATTCCTTAACAGTCAACAGTCACTTCTCTGACTCACTAAAATTTGTAGGTTACATTTAATGCCAAACGTCGGTTGTCATAATAACGTTAACGTTAAACCCCGCTGCAGAACTTTTGCGATAACTCTCTTGATGCCTATGTTGAAATAGACCGTTATTCGCTATTAACGTGTCGATATGCTATTAACGTTAGCCTTTGCGATATCTCTCTAATGAAACACCTTTGATTGAAAATAGTAGTGATAAGAATAGTCGGATTGATTTTAATACTCGGCTACTAACGATTCGAGTATTTCAATCCTCGGGTGATGATTCGAATTACCGATGGATTTATTCCGTATGCGCAGAAAGAATGAGAATGAGAGAAGGAACCGTACGTTGGAACCGAATTACGAGTTATTTCGAAGTATCGAAGATCGAACGACCGAAGTAGTCAAATCGATGTGTGTGGGATTCGATTTACATCTCTCGGAACTCTACATAAATTTAAATTCTAACTGTAAAACTATAAGCACATGGTAGAAGTAGAAATCTCAGTTAATGAGAATCGTTTATTGTTTTTGTTATTCCATTTGTCTGTTTCGTATAAAATTATTAGACATTTAGAAAATATGCGACCAGGTGCAAAAAAATCAGTTGTGTGGCGTGATTTTGTAAAAAATGACGACAGAACTGTTAGCTGAAATATACAGGGTGTTTCATTATTAATTGTCCATATAGTAACTGGAGAAACCTTAGCACAAAATACGAAGATTTAACCTAAATCGCTTAAATAAAATGTGGTTCCTTACCGAGTTACAGGGTGTTTTATCTAAAAATTTAAAAATTATTTTTGCTCAGAATTTTGAAACTATTCGACGTATCACTACCTTATTTGGCAGAAAGTGCGACTACTAGGCACCCTACTAAATTATGATAAACAAACTTTTCTAGCTACTACCAGAGGCGTACGACAGGGGATGGTGAATGGTTGACCCTTCTCAAATTGTACGCCACTGGAGAAATTACTATTTTAGTGCCATTTCTAGATTTTCCAATACTTTCTACGTAAATAATATACTCTTCAGTGGTAACGATAAAGTCATTAGTTTTCGAGATATTTGAAGTTAAATATGAAACGGCACAGTTATTTTGATTATTTTATGATATAATTCATATGATTAAAATTTAAAAATTATTTGTACCCAGTACTTTAAAACTATTTGGCGTATCCTTATCATACTTGGCAGAAAGTACAGGTACTGTAAATCGTACTAAATTAAGATAAATTAACGTTTCTAGCTACTACCAGAGGCGTACGATAAGGGATAGTGGCTGGTTGACCCTTCCCAAATTCTACGCCACTGACGAAATTGCTATTTTAGTGTAATTTTTTGATTTTTCAATTTTTTTTATAAAAATAATGTACTCTTCATTCGTAACGATAAAATGATTAGTTTTCGAGATATTTAAAATTAAAAATGAAGCGACACAATACATTAATCAAAATAACCGTGTCGTTTCATTTTTAACTTCAAAAATCTCGAAAACTTATGACGTAATCGTTACGAATGAAGAGTATATTATTTGCATAGAAAGTATTGGAGAATACAAAAATTGAACTAAAATAGCAATTTTGCCAGTGGCGTAGAATTTGGAAAGGGTCAACCATTCACTTTCCCCCGTCATACGCCTCTGGTAATAGCCAGAAACGTTTGTTTAACATAATTTAGTAGTTTGTATAGTATCTATACTACCTGCCAAGTATGAAAAGGATACGTCGAATAGTTTTAAAATGCTGAACAAAAATAGGTTTTAAATTTTTAGATAAAACACCCTGTAACTCAGTAAGGAACCACATTTTATTTACGTGTTTTAGGTTAAATCTTCGTATTTTGTGCTAAAGTTTCTCCAGTTATTATATGGACAATTATTAATGAAACACCCTGTATTATGTAAATTAGTAAAATATATTATGTAAATATTGCTGAAATATTTCGGAGGTACATTCAATTTAAAGCAACATCTGGAGAGAGTTTATCCTATTCAGTTTACTTCTAGACCCTGTGAGGCTAAGTAATGTTCAGGTAATTCCTACCAAACAGTTAAAACTGTTTGGTAGTAAACGGCACAATTACCTATCAGATAAGAAAATTAGTGAAACTCATAATGAATTAGTTAAAATAACAAAGGATTATCAACCTTTATCTATATGGAAAATGAAGGATTTCTAGGGTATCCCAGTGCTCTACAACCATTGTACACTCCGCCAAGCCGCAAAAAAGTAACATACGTTTAAGGCTACATAACAGTAACGGGTCATTTTATTTTTAAGAGTGATTTACGTGCACACGTTTTGTCAACGCGAGGACTACCAGATCATCATATGGACGACAATATTTCCTCAACGATGGGTGAAATTTTTAAACATTGTAACATTGAAAAAAGTTATAGCGATTGTTTCCTACAACGGGTCAAATGTTCAATTTCTTTACTTATTTACAAATTTTTCATTTACCATGTGTTCCTCAGACATTAAATTTATTAGTAACAAAGAGTTTGACAGATATTGTAGAATTAAATGACGTTTAAAAAAATTAGGACACTTGTAGGGCATTTTAAACATAGCAGTCTGGCATGTGACAAACTTATTTCTGGTCAAGAAGAGATGGGATCACCTATTCTAAAAGTAAAACGGGAGGTTGTTACAAGATGGAATTCAACTTTCCATATGCTACAAAGACTGTTGGAAATTAAGAATCCATTGTGTGTAGCAGTAGCAAACTTATCAAAATCACCAGAATTTCTGAACTCGGATGACCTGGGCGTTATTAATGACTTCATAACAGTATTACAAGCAGATGATACAACAAGTCTAATATCTGGTGAAAATTACCCTACAGTCTCCTTGTTAATACCAATAATTCGAGGAGTACAGTTTGCACCGCCAAATATTACTACTGAAAAAAATGTTGGAAATTCCCTAAAATTAAAATTAATAGAAACAGTCCAACAACGTTTGGGTGGTTCTGAGTCAAGTAAAACCGTTGTCAAAGCAACATTTATTGACCCAAGATTCAAAAAACTTGAATTTGGCAATGAAGAGAACGCCAACAATGCATAAAAATGGGTGACTGATGAACTTAAATTAATAGTAAGTCGAAAAACACAGCCGACTTTTTCTACAAACACTGACCAGGTAAATCAACCCAAGGTACCAGTTTGGTACAATTTTGACAGAAACGTATCAGAAAAACAAAATTTTTCAAATTATACTACCTCGGTTATAACTATTATTAGGCAGTATTTAGAATTGAGGAGCCTTTAACAGTATGACAATTATGTTTGTGTTTACTGTTATTTTATTTATAAAGCTTTAATTGATTTTAATTGCATATTACTACTTGTTTATTTTACCTTGGATATGGTTACTATAAACACACTCGTTATATCCTAGGACACAATAAGCGGGCTTTATGGCCTATAATCCTCTGTTGTAAAAGAAAAAAAAATGTTATAGAACGAAGGTTTTTTTTATTTTAAATAATTTTAAAATGAGTAAATATTATAGAACTAACATTGTTTAACATTAAAAAATGTTATACCTTTAACCTTTATAAATATTGAAAGTACAATTTTAAATATAAATCCAAATGACAACTACATGATAAATATAATCCACAAACGTCAAAATATTAACAACTGTCATAGACTACCTCAAACAGTATTATTTGTCATAGATTATAAAATAAAAAGTAAAAACATCTCAATTTTAGTTCTTCTATTATCTGAGGTGAAAAATAAAATCTTGTATGTACCACTGATGTTACCGAATAATTAAGTCTATTAAGCAACATCCGACCCTCTGGATGTTGTAGGGTGAGTGTTTGGGTTATGGTAATCTTTAAATGACAAAATAATTCATTTCAACGTTTTGTTCTTTTCAATGAGCTTATTTTAATTTTAATTACGAAACTACGATCTTATTGCAAAAAACAAATAGAATCTTATAGGTTGTAACGGTTCACGTTACGAGATTGGATCTTTAATTATTTTTATAATTATTTTCCATCGGTCTCTCATTTAAATTCTTTAATTTCTCGTAAAGGACTTCTTACGTGACGTCACACGTCGGGGCTGACGGAACAATTGTCGAATCGTTCCGTGACATTTAATTCATGTTCTGTGGTCGTTTGAGATGCTCCTCTTGGAAGGTGAGAGAGAAGTTCCGTGGCACGTGGCACTTGTGGTTGGCGATTCAACGAGCATGGATGGGTGGCGTGTGCAAATAGTAGGTCAAATTTAGAGGTTAGACCTCCAATATGTGAATTTTGGAGTTTGGATCACCAAAAACTTATTTGGGGACGGAATAAGTAATTAATCCAATGGGATTTCTGCACAACATCATCGTATCACACGGTAAATAGCAATATTTAATAGTTTTTTATCTCGTGTTAGTATATATACCTCCGCAAACACCTCTAGCTGAACTAGAATTATTCCTAGAGTGTTTA